>NC_069499.1:945924532-946017032 GCF_027579735.1 Bombina bombina
CATTTCAAAGACATTCCATCTAGTTTTTATACTAAAGATCTTCTCATGGTTAAACAGATTGGTGAAATTCTTCTTGCTTTTTTTTATATTAGCTTGCAGATCCATCAGAAAAATAGATTATCTTCCTGTCTGGGTTAGGATGCCATGTACCTTCACTAGTGTTCTGCAGTAGTTTCACCAATCGTTCAGAGACATTGAATTCCTTGCTGATTTTGTTCCGGGACCATGAGCTTGGAAATAGACTGAGAATTTTTAGTTTGTCTTCTTTGCTTGCTACGGCACACTTTTTTTCAAGAGCGTCCATTAATCTGTCATACTCTTCTGTTGACAGAGTTTTGGCACTGTTATACTCTGTCAGAATCATCTCTTCAAACAATTCTTACAGATTTCTTTTCAAAGTTTCAGAAATCCTTCCTACTTTAGCTCGCAAAGCATTTTGTCTTTTATCTGGACTTATCTTCCTAATCTTGGATGCAAGGGATACTCCAAGAGCAGCAAAAGCTAAGTCAACCTTCTGAAGAGAATATTCAATAATACATAGTTCTATCTTTGCTCCATACATGTTTATTTTTCAATCACAAACATTCAGGGGCAGACTGACAAGTTTGGCAAATCGGCCCTTGTCCGAGAGCCCGGCATCTTATGGGGCCCCATAATCCTCATGCATCATGCTGCATCAGGATTTAAATGTAATAATATTTTTTTTATTTATTTTTCGGCTTTGGTTGGATTAATGTACTGGTGGCGGGGGGGCCGTTTTAGTGCAGCCGTAGTGCCCTATAATCAATTTATCAGCGTGGGCATGGCTGGAGACTTGGAGAAGGAGGGAGCCACCGCCACCGGTAAGGTAACTACCTAGTGACACTGACCCCTCAACAAGTTCACTGACACTGTTCAACTTAAAGTCCTAGCCTGTGTGACTCTGCCTCCTGCTCAGCTCCACCCACCCACACGCCGGCCATGCGCACATAATTTTAACTGTGCAGTTGGCGGCACTGCATCAGTAGCATGTGTGGCCACATGTGGTGGAGCTGACTGCTGAAGGAGGACACTGACTGAGTTAGGCGAGAGAAGGAGCCACCCGGAGGTAAGCAACTAGGCACCGGCTCATTAAACATACTTACTCGGACGCTGCAGACAGGGAATTTATTAGGTAGGAGACCGGAATAGTGGTGAGAGAGAGGAGCCTGGCCCCCGCCAGCTCAGAGAACTGCATGGCTGGGCCTCTTGTTTTGCTGGTATGGAGTGTTAATACGGTGGGGTGTGCCTCTAGCACAAGCAGGACAGGTGAGGTAATATGTATTCATGGCAAAACTCAAAGGCTTTCAATGTAGAGAGCTCCAGTGCTGAGTTCTGGTTGGCAATATGTCCAGACAAAGATTACTTGCTTCCTTACTCTGCTGGCTGATATTACAACATAGCCGGGCTGCTGATAAGGACCTTTGTTACCCCTGACAAGGGAGAGAGGAGTGTGTTCTGGAGAAATTGGTAAACAACAGGTTGAAAGTGCAGGCATAAGGCATAGTACTCCAATTATGTTATGAATATATCAAAGCAATACAGGTCCTTATACACTTATCTCAGAGATTAGTAAAGTCAGAGGGAGCCACCGCCACCGGTAAGGTAACTACCTAGTGACACTGCCCCCTCAACAAGTTCACTGACACTGTTCACTGAGGACACCAAATGGCCTTCAATAAAGTCCTGGAAATACATTTTTATAAGTAAAATAATATATGTGCTCTTCTACTTTCAAATAATCAACCCCTTAATGCTATAAAAGTGATACTCCAAAACCCTATAGCTGCTGTCTTTTCCCTTATATTACTTCCCATAATAAAAGCTTTTTCGGGCAATTATTTAACCCGCCAGAGTTTTGAGAAACATTGCTTTATACACTTATACAAATAATATATTACAGTACAAAATGTAGAAGTTTTAAATTGTTTAGAGACCAGAAGAATAATTGTATTGCCTGTCCTTATAGGAATATTATCGTGTGGCTTACAGTCTAAATATTAAAAAAAAATCATATATATAAAGAATATTTAGTATTTTAAAAAGCATTGAGTGTATAGATTTTTGTAACATACTAATGGTATTTAATCACATATAGTACAAATGATTTATTTCTAAATAGTACATTTTGCTTAGTAATACTATATCAGAATTAGATAGTAAAGGTCCTGTGTTCCCTTCTTGTATGTAAAACCATGAACAAACATTGCCATCATCATTATAATCTCTTGCCTCTCCCTCGCCTTTCACAGTCACTTCTTGCCTCACTGTTATGTGTTACTGACAGCTATGAGGGATAATATCACTGCTATGTGTTACTGACAGCTATGAGGGATCATTACAATGCTATGTGTTACTGACAGCTATGAGGGATAATATCACTGCTATGTGTTACTGACAGCTATGAGGGATTATAACAATGCTATGTGTTACTGACAGCTATGAGGGATAATATCACTGCTATGTGTTACTGAAAGCTATGAGGCATAATAACACTGCTATGTGTTACTGAAAGCTATGAGGGATAATATCACTGTTGTGTGTTACTGAGAGCTATGATGGATAATATCATTGTTAAAATACATGCAGTATCTGTAATATGATAGTTGAATTTTATCTTTCTGTCCCTTTAAAAGACCATGGGGGGTAGTTATCAACGTGTCAACTTTCCTGCCTTTGCCAGCCCAATACGCCCGCCTAAGCTCGCCTCACATCGCCGCCGTGGACCTGAAAAATTTCACCTAAGTTATCAAATAAAGCTGTCAAAAAGCCGCGCACCAAGTACGGGGCGATGAGCAGCGGACTGTGAGAGTTATCACTCATCCGATTTCGCTGCTCTTCGGCTTTTTCCCAGCTTTATTGCTAGCCTGTCACTAAGCACTCACACTATACTGCACTGTTCTACCCCCTATACCGGCGCCCCCGGAGCCCCCCGCAACTAAATAAAGTTACTAACCCCTAAACCGCCGCTCCTAGACCCTGCCGCAACTCTGATAAATGTATTAACCCCTAAACCGCCGCTCCTAGACCCTGCCGCAACTCGGATAAATGTATTAACCCCTAAACCGCCGCTCCCGGACACCGCTGCCACCTACATTATACCTAGTAACCCCTATCCTGCCCCCCCTATACCGTCGCCCTCTATAATAAAGTTATTAACCCCTATCCTGCTGATCCCGCACCTCGCCGCAACTAAATAAATAGTTTAACCCCTAAACCGCTGCTCCCAGACCCTGCTGCAACCTATATTAAATTTATTAACCCCTAATCTGCCCCCCCTACACCGTCGCCACCTATAATAAATTTATTAACCCCTATCCTGCCCCCCACTACACCGCCGCCACTGTAATAAATTTATTAACCCCTAAACCTAAGTCTAACACTAACCCTAACACCCCCTAACTTAAATATTAATTAAATAAATCTAAATAATATTTCTATTACGAACTAAATTAATCCTATTTAAAACTAAATACTTACCTTTAAAATAAACCCTAATATAGCTACAATATAAATAATAATTATATTGTAGCTATCTTAGGATTTATTTTTATTTTACAGGTAACTTTCAATTTATTTTAACTAGGTACAATAGCTATTAAATAGTTATTAACTATTTAATAACTTACCTAGCTAAAATAAAGAGACATTTACCTGCAAAATAAAAACTAACCTAAGTTACAATTACACCTAACACTACACTATACTTTAATAAATTATTCCTATTTAAAACTAAATACTTACCTGTAAAATAAACCCTAAGATAGCTACAATGTAATTAATAATTACATTGTAGCTATCTTAGGATTTATATTTATTTTACAGGTAACTTTGTATTTATTTTAGCTAGTTAGAATAGTTATTAAATAGTTATGAACTATTTAATAACTACCTAGCTAAAAGAAATACAAAATTACCTGTAAAATAAATCCTAACCTAAGTTACAATTAAACCTAACACTACACTATCTTTAAATGAATTAAATAAATTAACTACAAATACCTACAATTAAATACAATTACATAAACTAACTAAAGTGCAAAAAAAAAAAAAGCTAAGTTACAAAAAATAAAAAAAATAAGTTACAAACATTTTAAAAATATTACAACAATTTTAAGCTACTTACACCTAATCTAAGCCCCCTAATAAAATAACAAAGCCCCCCAAAATAAAAAAATGCCCCACCCTATTCTAAATTAAAAAAGTTCAAAGCTCTTTTACCTTACCAGCCCTTAAAAGGGCCTTTTGTGGGGGCATGCCCCAAAGAATTCAGCTCTTTTGCCTGTAAAAGAAAAATACAACCCCCCCCCCAACATTAAAACCCACCACCCACATACCCCTAATCTAACCCAAACCCCCCTTATTTTAAGGGGGGTTTGGGTTAGATTAGGGGTATGTGGGTGGTGGGTTTTAATGTTGGGGGGGGTTGTATTTTTCTTTTACAGGCAAAAGAGCTGAATTCTTTGGGGCATGCCCCCACAAAAGGCCCTTTTAAGGGCTGGTAAGGTAAAAGAGCTTTGAACTTTTTAAATTTAGAATAGGGTAGAGCATTTTTTTATTTTGGGGGGCTTTGTTATTTTATTAGGGGGCTTAGATTAGGTGTAAGTAGCTTAAAATTGTTGTAATATTTTTAAAATGTTTGTAACTTATTTTTTTTTTGTAACTTAGCTTTTTTTTTTTTGTACTTTAGTTAGTTTATGTAATTGTATTTAATTGTAGGCATTTGTAGTTAATTTATTTAATTCATTTAAAGATAGTGTAGTGTTAGGTTTAATTGTAACTTAGGTTAGGATTTATTTTACAGGTAATTTTGTATTTCTTTTAGCTAGGTAGTTATTAAATAGTTAATAACTATTTAATAACTATTCTAACTAGCTAAAATAAATACAAAGTTACCTGTAAAATAAATATAAATCCTAAGATAGCTACAATGTAATTATTAATTACATTGTAGCTATCTTAGGGTTTATTTTACAGGTAAGTATTTAGTTTTAAATAGGAATAATTTATTAAAGTATAGTGTAGTGTTAGGTGTAATTGTAACTTAGGTTAGTTTTTATTTTACAGGTAAATTTCTCTTTATTTTAGCTAGGTAAGCTATTAAATAGTTAATAACTATTTAATAGCTATTGTACCTAGTTAAAATAAATTGAATGTTACCTGTAAAATAAAAATAAATAGGGGTTAATAATTTTATTACAGTGGCGGCGGTGTAGTGGGGGGCAGGATAGGGGTTAATAAATTTATTATAGGTGGCAACGGTGTAGGGGGGGCAGGATAGGGGTTAATAAATTTAATATAGGTTGCGGGGGTCCGGGAGCGGCGGTTTAGGGGTTAAACTATTTATTTAGTTGCGGCGAGGTGCGGGATCGGCAGGATAGGGGTTAATAACTTTATTATAGAGGGCAGCGGTATGGGGGGGCAGGACAGGGGTTACTAGGTATAATGTAAGTGGCGGTGGGATCCGGGAGCAGCGGTTTAGGGGTTAATATGTATAGAGTAGCTTGCGGTGGGCTCCGGGAGCGGCAGTTTAGTGGTTAGTACATATATTATAGTTGCGGTGGGCTCCGGCGGGAGCGGCGGTTTAGGGGGTAATAACTTTATTTAGTTGCGGCGGTGTAGGGGGACAGATTAGTGATGTTTTTACTCGGGGTACATGTTAGGGTGTTAGGTGTAGACAGCTCCCATAGGAATCAATGGGATGTCTGGCAGCATCGAACTTGTACTTTCGCTATGGTCAGACTCCCATTGATTCCTATGGGATCCGCCGTCTCCAGGGTGGCGGATTGAAAACCAGGTACGCTGGGCCGGAAAAGTGCTGAGCGTACCTGCTAGTTTTTTGATAAATAGCAAAAGTAGTCAGATTGTGCCGTACTTGTGTGCGGAACATCTGGAGTGATGTAAGAATCGATCTGTGTCGGACTGAGTCCGGCGGATCGAAGTTTACGTCACAAAAATCTACTTTTGCCGGTCTCTAGCCTTTGATAACTAAGGCGAATCAGCCTCGCCACAAATACGCTGCGGAATACCAGCGTATTTGAGGTTGACGGCTTGATAACTAGGCCCCCATATATCTTCCTTATTTAAACTTTTCTTTTCAACCAAGCATCACATGACCCAGGGTAAGTTAAAAAACTCTTTTTATTTGTATCCTCAAAACCAGACTTCAGCTGTCCTCCACCAATATACTTGACAATCTGTGATGGGCACAATGATAGTTGGGTAATACAATGTCCCACCTAACAGCACTACCTTAGCCCCCATGATGTATATTTTTGATAACTAATAAGTAATTTTACCCCTTGGCTGCCAGTAACATACAAATTAATGATTTTACCTCTTTAGCTGCCAGTAACAAGTAAACAGAAGTGATTTTAACCCCTTTTCTGTCCCTCACTACTTTCTGCTTCATACTGTAGTGCATATAGGCAGGGAGATTTTTTTTGCACAAACACTTGTTATTTTATAATATTTAGTTCTTATTAAAAATATTTAAGGAAAAAGGCAGGGCAGAGAAGGTAGGTAGGTGGAGCAAAGAGGAGGTGGGGGGCCTTGCCACACTTTTGCCCGGAGGCCCTGGTTGGTGTCAGTCTGTCCCTGGAAACATTTTTTTTTGTAGCAGGTGGGACACTGTGGCGTAAATGATGTAACATTAAATTCTACCCTTTAACTCAGAAACTCCTTTTCTTCTGAGCTGTAGTCACTTACTGTTTTTATCACAGGAGAAACACCACCATAGTTCTGTTTATGATACTTTTAATTTGTAAAACACCCAGGTGAACAATATATTTCCATATTTGGCTAAAATCTTTTCCTGCATCACTTGCAATTAACACTTCAACTCCTAGCTTCTAACTCACAAGAATGAAGCCAACATACTGACAAACTGTGTCCATAAACTTGCTGGTTTGAGCATGCCCAGACATGCAGATACAAGTCTTCCTTCTGTTATGATATGTTTGTGCCTGTACCAACATGATAGATCATGCTACACTGTTGCCAATATTAAATATAGTAACATTTTTAGAGCTCATTGACAAGCATAAGCTATTGTGTGTCAATCATAAACATAATTATTGTAATATATTTATATATATATATATATATATATATATCTTTATTATTTGTTATGCTTATATTACATATTGTCATTACTCAAACTGCATGAATAAAGTAGTCTTTTTCCCAGATTTCTACCAACCCTAGATCTGTAACCAGTAAAATTTCAAACTCAATTTTTACAGCAGAATGCTACCATAGAGGTGTTATTTCAAATTCCTACCTGATCCCCCACCGGAGAGAATTGCACTTCTCAGCCCCATAAAAAAATATAAAAAATAATAGAAGCATCAAACCTGAAATGTTCTGGATGCACACTATTCTTACCTAGGTACCCCCTAAAAAAATTAGAACCAAGATCCGAACCCTTCCCATTATAAATGAACCCTTAAAGTGAAGATTTCAGTGATTTTCATCATTATATGACTTAAGTTCTAAGTCTAAGGATGAAGAATGTACAAAATATTCATATATGAACATGTACATTGTACTGTGATCTAGAGATCAGTTTTTGTTCCAAGGAGCTAGGACCATCCTGAGCTGAGATGTTGTGGTTTCCGTAAACATCTGTAGAACCAAAATTTGTCATGACACAAAGATGGCCTCCGTGGTTAAATCAAGTAAAATAAAAATAAAAAACTGGCGGTTTTGCAATACCGACACATAGAGGTAATCACTCAAAAAACAAATTAGGACAATTAAAACTGGTCAAGCAACCTATGTTACACGACTTGAGATGGCTTGGCCCTAATGTAAATGTTTTTAATTGTAAAATACTTGTATGTGTGTTCTGGTATGGTGAGAAAAGTTGTCTCCGGGGTGGCTATGGGGGTTCCAGGGCTTTCTAGAGGCAGGGTCAGGGTTTTTCCCTTAAAGGGACAGTCAACACCCTGTATTTACAAGACATTTCTGTTGTGCTCCTATAGAATAATATATCAACCGGGTCTTAACATCTCTAAAACAAATTAACATCCATTTTACTGCTGTTATTTTTAATAGCCAAACTCCACCCACCCTTTGCCTTATTTGTAAGGGCTAAATTGGGTTTTAGTCTGCAGACAACAAACTAGACAAGGTCAAAAAAAAATTATAAGTACATTTCTGCAGTTGTTATCTGTTAAAGCCAATTAGGGACATATGTAACAGGGTTAGCCTTGAGAAGTCAGCAGATGCATTTCAAGCTTTGGAAATTAGAAATTGCTCAATTTTCGGAGCTAATTTACATGAAAATGGTGCAAAATAAAGAATGAAAATATATTGCAAAGTTGTTTCTTTATGCATAACAAAACATTTTTTTTTATAAAAATCTCAAGGTGTTTACTTTCCCTTTAACCTCGTCTTAGCATGAGGAAGACTTTTTGTCCTTGCGGCCTATCTTGTCTCAGGGTCATTTCTTTCTATTTCAAAATGTTTTTTTTTATTTCTCTTAAACAGTTTGTTGTTTTTTTTGCATATGTTAGAGTAATCTGTTTAATAGAGGGAGTTTTTTTTTTACCTTAAAGGGATACTGAACCCAAATTTTTTTCTTTCTGGTTCAGATAGAACATGCAATTTTAAGCAACTTTCTAATTTACTCCTATTATCAATCTTGCTATCTTTATTTGAAAAAGAAAGTCCAGAACCCTGGACAGCACTTGTTTATAGGTGGATGAATTTATCCACCAATCAGCAAGAACAACCCAGGTTGTTCATAAAAAATGGGCCGGCATCTAAACTTACATTCTTGCTTTTCAAATAAAAATACCATGAAGAACATTTGATAATAGGAGTAAATTAGAAAGTTGCTTACAATTGCATGCTCTATCTTAATCGCAAAAGAAAACATTTGGTTTCAGTGTCCCTTCAATAACTTATATCAGGGGTGTCCAAACTTTGCTCTCCAGAGGTTTTGGAACTACATTTCCCATGATGCTCAGCTAGATAAAATGCTGGCTGAGCATCATCGGAAATGTAGTTCCAAAACCTCTGGAGAGCAAAGTTTGGTCACCCCTGACTTATATGTTCTGTAGCAGTTTGAAGGCATTTTTTGATGCAAGTATCCTTCACAGTGGAACTCTATGCGCCCATAATTAAATGGTTACAAGATGCGACTTTGTTGATTTTAATGGAGAGTGGTTCCCAGCTTGTGGCTGGGTACTAATCTTTATGAGCTCCCCAACTTTCAAGTTATGATAATGCCGCAACAATTCTAAAATTTGACAGTAGGCATGTGCAAGAGAAATGCTGAAAATGGCCGCCATCATTGGCACTCAGCTCTTTTCTGAGATGGATTTATTCTTGTGAATGTGCAACACATAAAGATCTTAAATTCTTTGTGTGTTTCCCTTTTTCAACAAGAAATTCCCCTCCAAAAAGTGCTGATTGCCTCTGGTGGCGGCCATTTTCAGTATTAGTTTGCTAACTAAGTACACACATGCCCGTGTCTATTTTATAGTGTCCAAATTGACTAAGACCACCTTACACAATAATTATTGGAGAGTTCTAAGAGTTATTATTGGCAGATGCTGACTTACTTGTCCCAATGTGACTTAGAACATTGTCTATAAGCTACTCAATAAATGGGGCCCCAAACTTGATTTGCTACTCAGCCTGTACCCACAAATTATAGTAATATAACAAATCCTTTCAAATTGTTATGATTGCCAAGAGATTACTCCCACATTTACACAGTACATGGTATGGTAGGAGCAAATAGCTCCATCTGTTTGTGTACTATTAAGTTTTCTAAACTTCAGATCACTTTTCCATTCAAAGAAAAGCTCACAATATGTACAATTGTAACACATTATAGTATATTGAGACTTCAGTGTCAATTTAACTCTTCCCAATCAAACTATACATCACTGGAAAGCACTCTGGGATCAGCAGGTTGTAAATCTTTGATCTCTCAAGTCAAAATTAATGATAGGTATTCAGCAGAGAGATGAATGTTAAAAGCCTATTTAAGTTAACGAAAGACATTCCCCCACTAAGAATATCAGGGTTGAATCAAAGGTGATTTCCTTCAAAACAGCTGTTGTAAGTTTGACAGTCTGCGGGTGGCAGAAACCGGTAATAAGAAACAGATTGTGTTGGGTGGTGGACAAGAAAATAGGGCTTTAAATAGAAAATGTGACCCAATGCTGCGCTGAACATGACATGGGCTTGCAATTCATAATGACATCATCATGCAGATGTTTAAACCTGTGGCATATAAAATAAAGCAATGAAAGAAGTCAGAAACAGGGATTGTACTGCAAACAAACGGAATTTGTTTGGAGGTGAATTAAGATCCCTCTGGGGTTAATTAGGGTACAAGAGAGAACTACCCCGCCCTTCCATGCCCTAAAAGCTGTGAGGCTGTTGAGGGGTTAAGAGTGGGCAGTTTAGGATGAGATTATAATAATTATACTTTGACATTTTTTTGTTCTTCCTTCCCCCTTTTCTGGTTGCTTTTATTGGAGGACTGGGATATAAGAACATTCGTTAAAGCAGACTCCAAGGACTAATAATACATTTATAAGTGAGACCCTGCGGAGAGAGGGATAAGTATCGCTGGCCTTTTGACGCCATGATGCCTAATAAAGACTTTAATGAAATTGAAATCTGGTCTTTGAGAAATTCCTAAATTCTAACATTCTCGTGAGATTGTTGAATTATTTGAATAGATGTACTGTATATTAGTGTGCACGTGAGAATGTACTGTATATTAGTGTGCACGTGAGACTGTACTGTATATTAGTATGCACGTGAGAATGTACTGTATATTAGTGTGCACGTGAGAATGTACTGTATATTAGTGTGCACGTGAGAATGAACTGTATATTAGTGTGCACGTGAGACTGTACTGTATATTAGTGTGCACGTGAGAATGTACTGTATATTAGTGTGCACGTGAGAATGAACTGTATATTAGTGTGCACGTGAGACTGTACTGTATATTAGTGTGCACGTGAGAATGTACTGTATATTAGTGTGCACGTGAGACTGTACTGTATATTAGTGTGCACGTGAGAATGTACTGTATATTAGTGTGCACATGAGAATGTACTGTATATTAGTGTGCACATGAGAATGAACTGTATATTAGTGTGCACGTGAGACTGTACTGTATATTAGTGTGCACGTGAGAATGTACTGTATATTAGTGTGCACGTGAGAATGTACTGTATATTAGTGTGCACGTGAGAATGAACTGTATATTAGTGTGCACGTGAGAATGTACTGTATATTAGTGTGCACATGAGAATGTACTGTATATTAGTGTGCACATGAGAATGTACTGTATATTAGTGTGCACGTGAGAATGTACTGTATATTAGTGTGCACGTGAGAATGTACTGTATATAAGTGTGCATGTGAGAATGTACTGTATATTAGTGTGCACGTGAGACTGTACTGTATATTAGAGTGCACGTGAGACTGTACTGTATATTAGTGTGCACGTGAGACTGTACTGTATATTAGTGTGCACGTGAGAATGAACTGTATATTAGTGTGTACGTGAGACTGTACTGTATATTAGTGTGCACGTGAGAATGTACTGTATATTAGTGTGCACGTGAGAATGTACTGTATATTAATGTGCACATGAGAATGTACTGTATATTAGTGTGCATGTGAGACTGTACTGTATATTAGTATGCACGTGAGAATGTACTGTATATTAGTGTGCACGTGAGAATGTACTGTATATTAGTGTGCACATGAGAATGTACTGTATATTAGTGTGCACATGAGAATGCACTGTATATTAGTCTGCACGTGATAATGTACTGTATATTAGTGTGCACATGAGAATGTACTGTATATTAGTGTGCACATGAGAATGCACTGTATATTAGTGTGCACGTGAGAATGTACTGTATATTAGTGTGCACGTGAGAATGTACTGTATATTAGTGTGCATATGAGAATGTACTGTATATTAGTGTGCACGTGAGAATGTACTGTATATTAGTGTGCATATGAGAATGTACTGTATATTAGTGTGCATATGAGAATGTACTGTATATTAGTCTGCACGTGATAATGTACTGTATATTAGTGTGCACATGAGAATGTACTGTATATTAGTGTGCACATGAGAATGCACTGTATATTAGTGTGCACGTGAGAATGTACTGTATATTAGTGTGCATATGAGAATGTACTGTATATTAGTGTGCATATGAGAATGTACTGTATATTAGTGTGCATATGAGAATGTACTGTATATTAGTGTGCACATGAGAATGTACTGTATATTAGTGTGCACATGAGAATGTACTGTATATTAGTGTGCACATGAGAATGCACTGTATATTAGTGTGCACGTGAGAATGTACTGTATATTAGTGTGCATATGAGAATGTACTGTATATTAGTGTGCATATGAGAATGTACTGTATATTAGTGTGCACGTGAGAATGTACTGTATATTAGTGTGCATATGAGAATGTACTGTATATTAGTGTGCACGTGAGAATGTAGTGTATATTAGTGTGCATGTGAGAATGTAATGTATATTAGTGTGCACGTGAGAATGTACTGTATATTAGTGTGCATGTGAGAATGTACTGTATATTAGTGTGCATGTGAGAATGTACTGTATATTAGTGTGCACGTGAGAATGTACTGGTATAGTATTGTGACTGCATTTGTCTATGTGTAACATTCAGTAAGTTGTATATAGGATTTTGTGCATATGTTTGAATGTGTGTTTGTGTTTACATGTTCATCTGTTAGTGCACAGAGTTTGTTTATATGTTAGTGCACTGGATTGTCAGTATATGTGTGTGTATACAAGGATATGTATGTTGTATATATTTAAATATTTTACTGCATTCGTTTCTATTTATATTATATGTATATGTAATATTAAATTGACATAAAACCCTAAATGTTTCTCTTTTATGTTTCAGATAGAGCACACCAT
The DNA here is from genome assembly GCF_027579735.1 of Bombina bombina. NCBI lineage: Eukaryota > Metazoa > Chordata > Amphibia > Anura > Bombinatoridae > Bombina > Bombina bombina. The sequence goes on from NC_069499.1 coordinate 945,937,506, forward strand.
TTTAAAAAACTTTCCAATTTTCTTATACAGTATTATAAAAATGTTTCATTCTCTTGGTATCTTTTATTGAAAGAGCAGCAATGCACAACTGGGTGCTAGCTGAACACATCTAGTGAGCCAATGACAACTGGCATACATATGCAACCACCAATCAGCAGCTAGCTCCCAGCAGTGCATTACTGCTCCTGGGCCTGCCTAGGTATGCTTTTTAACCCTTTGAGTGCTAAGTACTTTCCCAACTGGGTGCTAAGCTGTTTTAATGGTTTTTTTTATTTATTTTTTAAATATTTTTTTTTTAACTTTTTTATTTTTTTCCCAGATTCCCAAGACTTACACTGGTTACACTGAAAGGTTAGGCGATTACCTTTCCAATGGTGGGTCTTGGGGGTCTGTAGCTGCTCAGATGCCTGAGATACAGGCTTCTAAACAGCATGCCCCCTGCTCCTATACTTAACATTGTTAATTTTAAATAAAGTTGTGCGGTGATGTCATCACATTATTGCGCGTGACATCACCGCACATAACATGAAGCCCCAGCGATGCCTGTCACTATGCAGGCCCGATCGCCGGGGTAGGAGCGAGTGGGAGCCCCCAGATCTCCCTCAAGGTGGGAGAGTACTAGCGACGGCTCTGAGCACTCGTTAGCACCAGAGGGGGAAACTCTGATACGGCTCAGAGCCGTCATTAGCACTCAAGGGGTTGATAAATGGTACAAAGAGAACAAAGCAAATTAGAAAATAGAAGTTGGAAGTTGTTTAAAATTGTGTGCTCTACTGGAATCATGAAAGTTTAATTTTTACTTTAGTGTCCCTTTAACATATCTCCCTACATTTCCCAGAATACTTCTTGGACAGGGAAGTCTAGGCTTTATGAGGGACTCTTGTTCGGGGGGGGGGGGGGGGGCTCTGTTGTTATATGGATGGAGTTGAATTATTGGTTGGTTTGGGTATGAGTAATCCCTTTATCTCATATGCAACATTTTGAAAGAAAACATTTAAAAGTTTTGTTTTTTGTCCTCTTTAGCAAGAGATGTCTAATAATGTCCTTATAAAGGTGTATGCAAGAAAGCATTTGTTTGTATGGATGTCATTTAGTAAAGTATCTGAGTCTGATCATATTTTAGTGCAGACGTCCATGTGTATCTAAATGCATATTTCTCAATGTATGTGTGTGCAACAACAAAAAATCTGTGTCCCCAGCCACCCTCCCCTGACCCTGCATGACTAACCAGTTCCTACATGCCTGCCTTGCATCACTGATTATTTGCCAGCTTGTGACAGAACGGGCACTCTTAGTTTCCATCTCTTGTTTGTCCTGGCAAACTCAAAACTTTATGTAATTAAAGAGGTTGCTCAGTTTAATGAGCCAAGGGCACTTTAGCGGTCAGCTGTTTTGCCTTTCTGTTAAGCTAGTCATTTTGATAATAACTGTTATTTGTGGCATATAACAATATGGTTTGTCTAAAGAGACTTGGCTATTCATGCGTTGTGTATGTAATAGATGTGTCTGTGCATATATTAACTACATATGTAGAGAAGAAGGGAGAGGGCAAAGGTGAGAGAAGGAGAGAAAGGGAAACGAGAGAAATGGTCCAAAAACATTTTTTAAAAAGTTGTTATAGCACTAATGAGTTTAATAGATCAACTAACGAAGCATGGAGATGGAGCAGTATGGCAATGAGAAGACTAAGATAAAAGAAGGTGACAGAAAAAAGGGAGAGTGAAATAAAGTGAATCTATGAAATGTTGATGCAGTGGCATCTCCATAATATTGTTATAAGGGGGGAACTGTACTTGTGGGCGGGGCTGTGACAGGAAGGGGTGGGGCTGGGCTGAGCTGGGGTAACCTGGGCATAGTGCGATTGGAAAACACATTATGCTAGAGAGCAAGGGCCCGCCTTCCCTTACCCCGGTGACACCACTGTGGTGATTAGGGAAACAACTTAGGAAAATTCTGTTTAAGTAAACCTGTGGGTTGGATTGGTGGAAAATTAAAGAAGACTGACAAAATTACTGAGATGATTGGAACTCAAATCAGCTGGGCTGATGTCACATGGTGGAGGGGGTTAGTGAATTGTCATAAATGATTACTTTGTTTGGGCTGGATGGTAATATGAGCTTCTGTGCAGTTGCCTTTCATGTGCAAGCAGAGAGGGGAGGGCAAGTATTTTGTTATCTATATCTTTTAAAGCCAATAAGCCAATATTTTCAAAATGATGTGAAGTACTTGTGTTTAAAAACCACTCTATCCTGCTGAAAATGTTCCCACCAATATTTTTTTGTTCAGTTTAATTGTTTTGCCCACTCCCCCTAGAAATGTTTCTACAGAAACCCATGTTGCCCTTCTGCATATTTGTATATAAATATGAACTTAGCCACTGGATCATAGCCTGGTATCTATTGATTGCAAAACCATTAAAGGGATACTGAACCCAAATTGTTTCTTTCATGATTCAGATATAGCATGCAATTTTAAGCAACTTTCTAATTTACTCCTATTATCAATTTTTCTCTGTTCTTTTGTTATCTTTATTTGAAAAAGAAGGCATCTAAGCTAAGGAGCCAGACATTTTTTGGTTCAGACCCTGGACAGCACTTGTTTATTGGTGGGTGAATTTATCCACCAAACAGCAAGAACAACCCAGGTTGTTCACCAAAAATGGTCCAGCATCTAAACTTACATTCTTGCTTTTCAAATAAAGATACCAAGAGAGTGAAGAACATTTGATAATAAGAGTAAATTAGAAAGTTGCCTAAAATTGCATGCTCTATCTGAATCACGAAAGAAGAATTTTGGGTTCAGTGTCCCTTTAGAGTCAGCATTAAGCCATTAAAGGGCCATAATACCCAAATGTTTAAACACTTGAAAGTGATGCAGCATAGCTGTAAAAAGCTGATTAGAAAATATCACTTGAACATCTCTATGTAAAAAAGAAAGATATTTTACCTCAAAAATTCCTCAGTAGCCACATCCCATTGTAAAGGATTTCTAAGCAGCATTTTTGTGTGTTTGTCCTGGGACATCTGAAGGGACTAGCATCGTGCACTCTCATATTATTTCACCAATCAGGTAAAGGAAGCTTACTATGAAATCTCATGAGAGTTAAGTCAAATCTCATGAGATAACAGTAAAAGAGTTCATGACCTCAGCACTGCTGATGCTGATTGGCTGCTGTTCATTTCTTCATTTTTTTTAATTTTTTTACCTGCAGCTGGGAGCAGGTGAAGTATAACTTTTTACACAGAACTTACTCTGCTGAGCTGAGGAAATTGTGAGGTAAAATATCTTCCTTTTTTACATAGAGATGCTCGAGTGATATTTTCCTGTCAGCTTTTTACAGTTATACTGCATCAGTTTCAAGTGATTTAGCATATGAGTATTATGTCCCTTTAAGCAAAGTGTTTTTGAAAAGGAGTATGGAAAAATAGTAGGGGCACTGTAGTTGGAATGTTGAGCAGTTATAAGGAGGTATTGAAAAATGTACAAACACTATGTATAGCACTATGTTTAAGGAAACAAGCTAGAACTACAGCCCCTCTATAATTCCTACTGTTATTGGTAAAGTTTAGGAATGGAGCCTAATTATTTATTTTCACAAAACATCTGGATGTCGTCATCATTTTACCAATCTCTTTTTCTTACTCTGTAGCGGATCATGTCCACTGCACATCGATAAATACTGACAGCATACGCTGTGGGCATTTGTCATTGCACAAGCATTTCTAGTGAACTGCTTGTGCAATGCCGCCCCCTGCACATTGGCGGGCAATTGGCTGCTAGCAGGGGGGTGTCAATGAACCCGATCGTATGCAATCGTGCAGATTGCTGTCCTCCGCCTCAGTGGTAGCGGACAAGTAAAGGAGCCGCAGTCCTAAGACCGCTGCTTCTTAACTCCTGTTTCTGGCGAGCCTGAAGGCTGGTGCGGAAACAGATGTATACAGCCTCATACGGGTCGTGATAAATCTTTTTTTTTGTTGTTGTTAAAAAGTTGAAAAGCGCTTTTCCCTCACTTTCTAGAGAGGCTAAAAAACAAAATCTGTTCTCAAAGTGATCTGCTGCATCTGCAGTTTACAGAATTTGTCATGGGCCTTTAAGGGGTTTAATGTACTTTTAAACACATATCCCTTTTTTACAAAGCTATTTCTCTAGTTAGTTATTCCATTCCAGCCTATCTTTTTTCTTTTTAGCTTCCTAGAATTACTGTCCCGTTCCTTTTTGCAGGGCTCAGCCTCAATATTGCACTGGTCTCCTCTTACCTGCCTTTCCTTACTCATTTCTCATTTTCTTTATACCCAGAGTTACCTCTGTTCTCTCAACTTATTTGGTTTGAGATGAGCTGATTTTGCTAAATCGTAGCTTGTTTTTCAGTTATGAAATGAAATCTTTAAAACATTATAATATTATGATAATATATATAAAACAACTTGTTAAATTAAATGATCCTGTTTATTTATTTGTATTATTTATTAATAGTTATGCTTTGCTATTGCTTTTATAGTACGGACATTCTTTATTATGCAGTTTTTGCTGGAAAGGGTAAAGTCAAGGAAAGATCACTGAGTAAATACTTCTTTGTTATTGTTTACTTTTTATTCCACATGAGGTTAAGTGGTTTCCACCAAGAAAAACTGAAGAAGTAAAAGAAGCAGCCCCATCTCTTCAGCCACAGACCACATACTCTGCAAACACAGCATGACCTTTACCTAATATACTGCTGAACTTACTGGCCATCCTCAGGTCAATAAGAAAGGGCAACTTAAAGGGACGTTAAAGGGACTAAAAACCCTAAAATAATTATATCATGTGTTTGAAAGAGCACTATTTAAGTATATTATTTTTTACATGGAAAAAAAAAGTTGTTAAAGCTGTTAATTTTCATTTTGAAGCTAACAGGAAGTGCAACTGGACCTTAAAGGGACATTCCGGTCAATATTTAAATGCACATAGATGAATTACATCTATGTATAGAAGCATATTTGCAATATACAGGTATTAGCAAAAATGCTTTTAGTAAACGTTAGCACTGTTTTAGTGTAATCATTTTCTCTGCACGTGCATGTAAAGCATAACTAGATATTCTCAGTGCACCAGCATTGTAAGCACTTCAGCTGTTCAGAACACCAGTGGGGCTTGTATGATGTCAGCAATTAACAAATTGAGTCATTACCAGATGGTAGAAGCACCTTAGGCTCTCTGAGCATGTGCTGTGTTTAAAATGCTGGTTAATGGTGCATACTTAAAGGGAAAGTCAACACCAGAATTGTTGTTGTTTTAAAAGAAAGATAATCCCTTAATTACCCATTCCCCAGTTTTGCATAACCAACACAGTTATAATAATACAGGTTTTACCTCTGTGATTACCTTGTATCTAAACCTCTGCAGACTGCCCCCCTTATTTCACTTCTTTTGACAGACTTGCAGTTGAGCCAATCAGTGCTTACTCCTGGGTAAATTCACGTACATTAGCTCAATGTTATCTATATGAAACACATGAACTAGCACCCTCTAGTGGTCAAAATACATTCAGCTTAGAGGCGGCCTTTAAGGTCTAAGATCTTAACATATGAACCTCCTAGGTTTAGCTTTCAACTAAGAATACCAAGAGAACAAAGCAAAATTGGTGATACAAGTAAATTGGAAAGTTGTTTAAAATTACATGCCCTATTTGAATCATGAAAGTTTATTTTGGACTTGACTGTCCCTTTAAATACACTTTTAAAACAGCTATAGCTTTTATTAGAAGCATTTTGCTAATACATGTATATCACAAAAAGGCTTCTATTCAAAACTGAAATGCATCCATGGGGATTCCAATTTTGGCTGGAATGTCCCTTTGAGGACTGATTGCTCACTGGCTGAAAGGCCAATTTCCAACATTATTAGTGGACAGTGTCGTGCCTCACAATTATTATAAGCAATTTTTTTTCTCAGTATTGGAATATTCATTTCCAAAAAAAACTGTGATACATAATAAAATGCTTTCATATCAATTCAGCATAATCAATTCACTTTAATATCATATCATGCATATAAAAGATGCATTTCAGATTCCATTAGAAGCATTTTTGCGATACACCTTTTGTACAATTGTTATTTTAAAAGGTATCCCTGTAGTACGCTGCATGCATGCTCTTGTAACCACGAGCACATGCGCAAGTGAATAATGTGTGTGAACTTAGCAGTTACCTCTGAAGCAGTGATACATTTTTTAAAGGAAAATCATTTTTATTTCAAATGTATGTCCCTTTAATGCACAGTGAATGTTGGGCGTGAGAAGGTAATAATAATAATAATTATTATTGTTACTATTATCAGAATTTTATTGCAGATTTGTTATTCGTACCAAACCCAATAAGAAAGAATACACAAGAGGTTGATGCTTTCATTTTATATACCCAATGAAAAAATTCCCTTTTAACCTAAAGGGATAGGTGGGAAAGAACTGGAGATAATAATCCACAAACCTAAGTCCTAATAAACCTTCGTATAGGATAAGGTAGTGCCTAATGCCAGGTATAGTTAAATATTTAAAGAGGAAAGGAGCAGAAGCATTATTATGGCACATTTGAGGGGATTGTCATCTCATACATGTAGGGTAAGTGAGTTCATTGTAAAGAAAAATGAATTGGTTTAAAACTTAACGTTTATTATATAAATTAATAAAATAAACCCTGTGTTGTGGACCATGCCACTTTAAGTTAAAAATTCATCAAACTGTTTTATATAAGAAAAAGTAATTAATATGAAAAGAAAAAGTAAGAAAAATAAAGTAAAATTGCACTGCATGCTCTCTGGTAAAGGAGTCACCTCCTATAAACCGTAGTATCAAAGAAAGTGTCTTCTATGGGGAAATAACTCAGAATTCACTATAAATTCTATCTCTATAAATGCGTAGCTGTAGTGGGCTCAGAGGTAAAGTGTGGATGACATGACCATTACTAGGTATATATCAGATTTGCCTGTAACGAATTAAGTCAATAAGAATCTGTCTCCACACTCCCCAGTATAGCTGTCCCAGCTCCACTTGCAACACTTATATAAATGCCCAGAATATGGGCCAACCAATTACCAATTGTTATAAAGATTTCCCAAAATTAAGTTATTCCCCGTTTTCTTATTAAGACAAATTGAAGAGAGCAGCAGTGCGAACCGCCTAACGCGCGTTTCACATATGCTTTATCGAAGGCTAACCCGATCACTACCCGGGATTTCCTTAAAAAGGTACATTGACCAATCCTGTTCAACTTGCGTGATAGACAAGTGTAGTCTACCAATCGCGTAGAGCCATCCGCGATTGGTTAGAGCAGAGGGTGTGTTCCGTTCCTCCAATAGTGTGCGGTAAGGTAATGACATGGGCGTGAGTACGCCCCCATGTCACTGTACTCTTCCGCTTTTCACTAAGAACGGCATGTTAGAGGGAGATAGTAAGTGCACTATGTGCAGAACCATGGTATTGGGTCCTCATACATGATCGTATTTATACTCAGAGATTCTTATGTAATCACAGTACAATAAAAACAAAAGGGTATGTCTTACACTGCTATATGATTTTCCAAATATATTCGTTATTCGTCATAGAAGAATTATATTGCATTCGTATTGATTTATTTGTCACTGTGATGTATAATCATATTAGGTTACAATAATTATATTATTTGAAGACATATAGGTTGTACCACATTATTGCCTAGTATTCTCATCAGAGATAGCGTATGTATCATACTGTATAATTTATATCCCTTCATTATTCCTTAAAATATAACCTATTATGAAACAGAAACCTCGATTTATTAGAGATGAAGTGGACTTTATTATTGTGTACAAATAAAACATGAGCACTCAATATAACTCAGTGTAATCCCTTTAGATATCCATTACGTTCAGATGTATATATAGGAGATTTAATACCCCATAACATTACAAAAAAGATGAGCTAGATGTCATAGCCTAAAATAGTTCTTACTTGGACATCAGATTCTAACACTCCATTTTTATCCTGGGGGGATTCCCAGACTAGACGATAATGATTCCATAGCTCTGGGCAATCCTTTGACAATAGAAGAGATAGTGGAGGCCATCAAAGACCTTCCAATAGGTAAAAGCCCTGGACCCGACAGGTATGGTAATAAATATTATAAAACATTCATGCATATACTAGCTCCTCAGCTCACTAAACTATTTAACTCACTACAAGATGATACTGGCTTTGTTCAAAATATGCTGGAAGCCCACATTACAGTGCTTCCCAAACCGGGGAAGCCCCCCACCAGACTTACCGACCCATCTCACTTCTAAATTCAGATGTGAAAATATATGCTAAGGTCCTGGCCAACAGGCTTAATCCCCTACTAAAACAATTGGTCCATACAGACCCAGTGGGCTTTATCCCTGGGAGAGAGGCAAGGGATAATACCCTTAAAGTCACTCAATTGATATTGTATTCCAGAAATAACAACGTCCCATTAGCAATAATTTCTACCGATGCCGAAAAGGCTTTTGATAGGGTGGATTCGAGCCGCCCTATCCTCTATGAAATTAGAGGACAAATTTATTGGAAAAGTTTTTGCCCTATATTCCTTCCCCATAGCTAGAGTCAAGGTTAATGGCTACCTGTCAGACCCCTTTAAAATACATAATGGAACATGCCAGGGATGTCCTTTATCCCCATTACTATTCGCCCTCTCTATTGAAATTCTGGCACACAAGATCAGACACAACCAACAAATTAGGGGAATCACAGTGCAGAATACAGAATACAAAACGGCCCTCTATGTCGATGACGTGCTGCTGACCTTGACAGATATAGATAATTCCATCCCTGCCCTACTCAGCGAATTCCAATCCTATGGTAGATTCTCAAATTTTCACCTCAATCTCACGAAATCTGAGATACTTAACGTAAATGTGCCCCCATGTGACCTGGAGAGAGCCACTTCCCATTGCCCTCTTAAAATCCAACCTCAAAAACTAAAGTACTTAGGCATATATCTAATGGCTGAAACGGTGGATATGATAGAGGCTAATTATACTCTTATTCAAAAGGAAATTGTAAACGACCTATCTAGGTGGTGTGGCAAACCTTTTTCTTGGTTCGGGAGGATACAAATACTAAAAATGAATGTGCTGCCTCGTATACTTTACCTCCTCCAGACATTACCCCTACCATTGCCTAACCACTACCTTGTCAAGCTGCAATCAAAGTTGGAAGCCTTTATTTGGAACAAACTTTAACCTAGAGTACAAAGGAAAACACTATATCTGCCTAGGGAGAGGGGGGACTGGGTGTTCCGGATCTGGTGAGCTACAGAACAGCCACCCTTTTACAGAGAATACCGGAATGGTGTTCCTTATCCGACCAAAAACAATGGATCCATTTGGATTCAGATATCCTGAAGGTGGGCAATGTGGGTGCACTGGCATGGCTCACACCTCAAAATAGACCCACCCTGATTAAATTATATCCACTCTTAAATGAACTGTTTATTCAGTGGGACAAGATTGTGAATAGCTCTTCACATATCTCCTCCATCCCTTCCCCTTTAACTCCTTTTCGGGGGAACCCGGAGATCCCTTTGTTCCATGCCCCTAAATCAGAGGCGAAGGAAATGCATATTCGGGAAAGAGCTGTTGGCTCTTTGATACGGGACGGAACATTGATACCGCAAAGGGAGTTGGTAGGAGTAAAGGATTCGGTTTTCTCCTCTTGGTTTACATACGCCCAGGTAGCCAACTTTGTACATAAGCACCCTAAGAGATCTTTACTGGCCAGGCAGCTTACCCCGTTTGAGAGCCTTTGTATACTGGAATGTCCAGCACGTCATATGCTATCCAAAATATATAAATTGTTGACACCTACTGACCTCATGCCGGCTTACATTTACAAATGGCATTCAGATTTAAACACTAACATAGAACCCAAAGAATGGGGGAAAATATTCCTTGCACACAAAAAATGCTCAATCTCTGCCAATATACAAGAAATGAATTTTAAATTTATCTCTCGTTAGTACATGACCCCGGTCAGGTTAAAACAGATATATAAAAAACAGATGGCAGATGCAGGAGGGAGTGTGGGGAACAGGCTGATCTTCTGCATATATGGTGGGGGTGTGATAGAATTGTCCCTTTTTGGGAGGAGGTCATAGCATTTTTGAGGCATACTTTTTCAGTGACTTTACCTTCAAAACCAGATATATTATTGTTCCGTTCCTTGCCTGGGGTGGAGGACACCACCACGCAATTGCTCCTAACAATCTTTTTGAATAGCGCTAAGGCCCTTGTCCGCCAGAGGTGGAAATCGACCTGAATACCGACACTGGATCAATGGAAAGCCCAAGTCACACATACTTTAAACTTAGATAGAAGACACTATTGGGAGTCAGGCAGAGCAGTGACACGTGAGCTAATGATGATCAGATGGAAGGAAGCCTTGGGAGGGGATAGCAGTGTGTAGTCTTAATTTGTTGTGGGGGCCGGTTGGAGGACATGCCTTAACCTGTGCCAGAATGCTCCACTCTCCTTCTTCTTTCTTGTCCACTTCTTTCTCCCTCTGACGCGCTCAAACTTGTCTGCTACCACTATCTTCATTTTTATTTTTTTTTGTCTCCCTCTCTCTTTCCTCACTCCCTTTTCCTCCTACCCATTAGTCACTTAACTGAGTAACTTATTATTATGATTGGCCCAAAGATACACTGTATATTAATATTTAAACTAACGAGCTATGGGCATCTCCCTATATTTTTGAGTAGTGTTATTGTTATCACAATTGTTTGTTGTTATGATTATCTACTGTTCTAGATAATAATGTTAATAGAAAGAAAAAAAAAGAAAATATTGGAGCGCTATACTGGACTTATGACGTATCCAACATATGCATATTTGAAAATTGTAACTTGGTCATGATTTGACTTTGAAATATTCTTATGTCCTAATTATGTTGTACCCTTTCTTTTGACTATATTTCAATAAAGCTCTTAAAAAAAAATTAAAAAAATTAGAGGCTTTACTAAAAAAGATGTATGTCCACCAGGGTCTACAATGGCAACCTGTGGTGTGTATCGTCACTGTTACCAGTGCTGCGGCTTACTGGTTTGATGCGTTGTCTGATTAAGGCTCTCAAGTTAGCCAATTCCTTCATTACAGATGCTTCCTTACAGGTTATTAAACTGAGAGCCAACATTTCTGGTTTTGCGGTCCTAGCCCTCAGGGCCTTGTGGTTGAAGTCCTGGTCTGCGGATCTTTCATCTAAATCTAAGCTCATGGCTATTCCTTACAAGGGTAAGACCTTGTGTGGACCTGGTTTGTGGGAAATTATTTCAGATATTACTGGAGGGAAGGGTTCTTTTCTTCCTCAAGAAAAAAAGAATAAGCAGAAGGGATGTCAGAGTAATTTTAGTTCCTTTCGTAACTTTAAAGGCAAGTCTTCCTCCCCTTCCTCCAAGCAAGATCAAGCCAAGCCTTCCTGGAAGCCCAACCAGTCCTGGAATAAGGGAAAACAATCTAAAAAGCCTTCAGTGGATTCCAAGTCAGCATGAAGGGTTGGCCCCCGATCTGGGAGCGGATCTTGTAGGGGGCAGACTCTCTCTTTTATCCCAGGCTTGGATAAGAGATGTACCAGATCCCTTGGGCGGTGGACATTGTCTCCCAGGGATACAAAATAGACTTCAAATCTTTTCCTCCCAGAGGCAGGTTTCTCCTCTCCAGATTATCTGTAGACCAGATAAAAAGAGAGGCATTCTTACATTGTGTCAAGGACCTTGCCGCCCTTGGGGTAATAGTTCAAGTTCCCTTTCAGGAAAGGGGTCTGGGATTTTACACTAATCTGTTTGTAGTTCCCAAAAAGGAGGGTACTTTTCAACTAATCCTATATCTAAAAAGTTTCACAGAGGGCCTTCCTTGAAGATGGAGACTATACCCTCCATTCTTCACTTGGTACAAGAGGGTCAGTTCATGACAACCATAGACCTACATGATGCATACCTTCATGTTTCCATTCACAGGGACCATCACAAGTTTCTGAGATTCACATTTTTGGACAATCATTTCCAGTTTGTAGCCCTTCCATTCGGGCCTTGCCACACCTCCCAGAATTTTTTCAAAGGTTCTGCAGGCTCTTTTAGCTGTGCTTCGATCTTGAGGCATTGCAGTGGCACCTTATCTGGATGACATTCTGGTTCAGGCGACATCTTTTCAACAAGCAGAATCTCATACGGAGATCTTGTTGTCTTTTCTTCAATCTTATGGATGGAAGGTAAATCGTGAAAAAAGTTATCTGGTTCCAGCTACAAGGGTTGTATTTTTGGGGACCATAATAGACTCCCTGTAAATGAAGATTTTTCTGATGGAGGTCAGAAAAAGAAAGATTTTTTACTTTGTTTTGTCCTTCAGTCCTCTCCACGGCCGTCAGTGGCTCAATGTATGGAGGTAATCGGTCTGATGGTGGCTTCCATGGACATTATTCCGTTTGCTCAGACAATGGAATGGGGACTATATGGACCTGTCTTTACATGTAGATCTAGATCAGGCGTCAATAGACTCTCTTCCATGGTGGCTTTCTCAGGATCATCTCTCCCAGGGTACTTGCTTCCGCAGACCCTCCTGGGTGATTGTGACCATGGATGCCAGCCTTCTAGATTAGGGAGCAGTATGGGGCTCATTGAAGGCTCAGGGCTTATGGACCCAGGAGGAGTCAATCCTGCCCATAAACATCTTGGAGCTGAGAGCAATCTTCAATGCTCTTCTGACCTGCCCTCAGTTAGCCTTAGCCCAGTTTTATCAGATTCCAGTCTGACAACATAACCTTGGTGGCCTACATCAACCACCAGGGGGAAACTTGGAGTTCCTTAGCCATGACAGAGGTGGCCCAAAATATTCAGTGGACGGAGACCCACAACTGCTGTCTTTCTGCGATCCACATCCCAGGAGTGGACAATTGGGAAGCGGATTTTCTGAGCAGACAGACTTTTCATCCTCGGGAAAAGGAACTTCATTCGGATGTGTTTTCCAGCTTGACCTTCAAGTGGGGGCAATCAGAGTTGGATCTCATGGCTTCTCATCAGAATGCCAAACTTCCAAGATACGGCTCGAGGTCAAGAGATCCGCAGGCATTTCTGATCATTGCTCTGGCAGTTCCTTGGAACTTCAGTCTAGCATACCTGTTTCCTCCTTTCACTCTTCTTCCAAAAGTCATTGCTCGAATCAAGCAGGAGAGGGCGTCTGCAATTCTCATTGCCCCGGCGTGGCCTCGCAGGATTTGGTATACAGACCTAGTGGAAATGTCATCCTTTCCACCTTGGAGACTGCCTCTGAGGAAGGACCTTCTACTTCAGGGTCCCTTCCTTCATCCAAATATCGTTTCTCTGAAGCTGACTGCTTGGAGATTGAACACTTAGTTTTAACTAAGCATGGATTCATTGAGACCTTGATTCAGGCTCGTAAGTCTGTGACTCGCCTGTGACTCGCAGGATTTACAAGATCTGGAGTAAATACTTGTATAGGTGTGAATCCAAAGGATACTCTTGGAGTAGAGTAAGGATTCCTAGGATTTTGTCCTTTCTCCAGGATGGTCTGGAGAAGGATTTGTCTGCAAGTACTCTAAAGGGTCAGATTTCGGCATTGTCTATTTTGTTACATAAATCGGCCAGTGTTTAAACCTGTTACTCCTCCATGGAGTCTTAACCTTAGTAAATTAAATATTTATAAGGCTTTCAGAAATCTATTGAGCTATAATGTTTGTTTGCAGATGACCCAATAGAATATAATTTTTTGAGCTTCTGGTCGCAATAAGACAGCACGGCAGGGGATACAATACTTACTGCTAGATTACGAGTTTTTGTCGGTAATGGTGTGTGGTGATAACGAACCTTTTTTTCTCACTGCTCACTTAAGACAACGCTGGTATTACGAGTTTTCTGCAAGCCGTCGTTAGCCTCAGAAAAGTGAGCGTTGAGCAAAATTTTGCTCCACATCTCACCTCAATACCAGCGTTGCTTAAGTCAGCGTTGAGCTGGCTGAACGTGCTCGTGCACGATTTCCCCATAGGAAACAATGGGGCTGAGCTGGCTGAAAAAAACACCTGCAAAAAAGCAGCGTTCAGCTTCTAACGCAGCCCCATTGTTTCCTATGGGGAAATAAAAGTTATGTCTACACCTAACACCCTAACATGAACCTCGAGTCTAAACACCCCTAATCTTACACTTATTAACCCCTAATCTGCCACCCCCGACATCGTCGCCACCTACATTATATTATTAACCCCTAATCTGCCGCTCCGGACACCGCCACTACCTACATTATGCTTAGGAACCCCTAATCTGATGCCCCCAACATCACCGAACCCTACATTTTATTTATCAACCCCTAATCTGCCCCCCCCCAACGTTGCCGCAACTATATTAAATTTATTAACCACTAATCTTCCGCCGCCAACGTCACCACCACTATAATAAATTTATTAACCCCTAAACCTAAGTCTAACCCTAACATCCCCTAACTTAAATATAATTTAAATAAATCAAAATAAATTTACTATAATTAACTAAATTATTCCTATTTAAAACTAAATACTTACGTGTAAAATAAACCCTAAGCTAGCTACAATATAACTAATAGTTACATTGTAGCCATCTTAGGATTTATATTTATTTTACAGACAACTTTGTATTTATTTTAACTAGGTAGAATAGTTATTAAATAGTTATTAACTATTTAATAGCTACCTAGTTAAAATAAGCACAAATTTACCTGTAAAATAAATCCTAACCTAAATTACAATTAAACCTAACACTACACTATCATTAAATTAATTACATAACCTAACTACAATTAACTACAATTAAAATAAATAAACTAAAGTACAAAAAAACCCACTAAATTACAGAAAATAAAAAAATGATTACGATTTTTTAAGCTAATTACACCTACTCTAATCCCCCTAATAAAATAAAAAAGCCCCCCAAAATAATAAAATTCCCTACCCTATACTAAATTACAAATAGCCCTTAAAAGGGCCTTTTGCGGGGCATTGCCCCAAAGTAATCAGCTCTTTTACCTGTAAAAAAAATACAATACCCCCCAACATTAAAACCACCCACACACCCAACCCTACTCTGAAACCCACCACATCCCCCTTAATAAAACCTAACACTACCCCCTTGAAGATCACCCTACCTTGAGATGTCTTCCCCAGCCGGGCACAAGTGGACCTCCAGAGGGGCAGAAGACTTCATCCAATCCAGCCAGAAGAGGACATCCAGACCGGCAGAAGTCTTCATCCAGGCGGCATCTTCTATCTTCTTCCATCCGGAGCGGAGCGGGTCCATCTTGAAGACATTCGAAGCGGAGCATCCTCTTCCATCCGATAGCGAATGAAGAATGAAGGTTCCTTTAAGTGACGTCATCCAAGATGGCATCCCTTCAATTCCGATTGGCTGATAGAATCCTATCAGCCAATCGGAATTAAGGTAGGAAAAATCCTATTGGCTGATGCAATCAGCCAATAGAATTGAGCTTGCATTCTATTGGCTGATTGGAACAGCCAATAGAATGTGAGCTCAATCCTATTGGCTGATATAAATCCTAAAATGGCTACAATGTAACTATTAGTTATATTGTAGCTAGCTTAGGGTTTATTTTACAGGTAAATATTTAGTTTTAAATAGGATTAATTTATTTAATTGTAGTAATTTTATTTAGTTTTATTTAAATTATATTTAAGTTAGGGGGGGTTAGACTTAGGGTTAAACTTAGGTTTAGGGGTTAATAAATTTAATATAGTAGCGGCGACGTTGGGGGTAGCAGATTAGGGGTTAATAAATGTAGGTAGGTGTCGGTGATGTTAGGGACGGCAGATTAGGGGTTAATAAAATTTTACTAGTGTTTGCAAGGCGGGAGTGCAGCGGTTTAGGGGTTATTATATTTATTACAGTGGCGACGATGTCCGGTTGGCATATTAGGGGTTAAAAATTTTATTTAAGTGCTTGCGATGTGGGGGGGTTCGGTTTAGGGGTTAATAGGTAGTTTATGGGTGTTAGTGTACTTTGTAGCACTTTAGTTAAGAGTTTTATGTTACAGCGTTAGCCCATAAAACTCTTAACTACTGACTTTTAAATGCGGTAGGAGTCTGGACAGGAGAGGGTGTACCGCTCACTTTTTCCAGCAATCGTAATACCGGCGTTAGGAAAATCCCATTAAAAAGATAGGATACGCAATTGACGTAAGGGGATTTGCGGTATGTGAAAATCGTGGAAAAAAAGTGAGTGGTACACCTGTACCTGCCAGACTTGTAATACCAGCGGGCATTAAAAAGCAGCTTTGGGACCCCTTAACGCTGCTTTTTAAGGCTAACGCAAGACTCGTAATCTAGGCGTTTGATTGCACAGATCACCTTTGGGCCTTTGTGAAAGTTATAATATATATTATGAGCAAAGTGACAAGGGATAGCTATTGACCCCTTGTGGGAGTATACTGGACAGTATACTCCCCGGCCCAGTATACTCAGGGACAATATAATAAGCTCTTAAAAAATGTATATTGAACTTGCACTTGCTACCATAAATATATAGCGCTAAGGCCACTTTAGGCCCTTTATATATAATGTAAAACCAATTGAAAAAGTGATAGGAAGATAGAAGATAGCAATAAACACTCTATAATGCTTCACATATCTAATCAGAGGAAAAAATACACAATGATTACAGCTCATTGTACTAAAAGCAAAATCAGATGGTATATAATACAACACAGAACTGCGCAGAAACTAGACATGTGCATGGCGAAAAAATTCGGTTCGGATCGATTCAGAATTTTTCGAAGTTCGGTTCGGATCGATTTGAATTCGGAAAATTTCGAATTGATTCGTTTCGGATTCGTTTCAGATTCATTCAGATTTGAAGAAATTTGGCTGGATTCGGTTCGATTCGGTTCATAAATTCGGCAATTCGGTAAGTGTTGTGGTGTGATTAGACTAGTATTATACTGTATATTAGGTGTTAACCTAACATACTGTATAATACTAGTGTAATCCAATGGCCATCCGAATTTACGAATCGATTCGATTCGGTTCGATTCGGTTCGATTCGGCAAAATTTGAATTCGGAAATTCGGTTCGATCCGAATCGCCGAATTTGCTGAATTTTCCGAATTTCCGAATCGAACCGAACCGAATCGCACATGTCTAGCAGAAACCAATATATCCCCCTATAGTATAATCATATAGCCTAGCCTAGCATTGAGATCAGAGTTTTGCAGGTAAATATATTAATTATATAGTAGGGCACATCTGTATTTTAAGATTACATTATACATTTATTATATCAGCCAGCAGGGAGGGAAATTAATGAATTCAACTGCTAATATGGGCTCCACATGCTGGTTCTAACTGTTAGGAGGTGATAGACCATAAAAATAAGAAGAGTCGCTGCAGGTTCCACGTTACCAAAGCCTCATAACTACTCATGGAAAGCCCTCTTTAAATCTGCAAATACTAAAACACAAAAGAGTTACTGATGTGGAATCTATATGTTTTCAGAGCATGGTTCTTTATAAATACAGAATCCTCATCTATATGCTAAAATAATCATACATGCAGAAGGGGGAAAATTAAATATAGACGTAGGCAACTTTAAGGTCCGGAGTCTCCCACATACTACCGGTCTTCCAAATAGTTCATGTTATTTTAATAATATATCCCAAACATACAGGGAGTGCAGAATTATTAGGCAAGTTGTATTTTTGAGGATTAATTTTATTATTGAACAACAACCATGTTCTCAATGAACCCAAAAAACTCATTAATATCAAAGCTGAATATTTTTGGAAGTAGTTTTTAGTTTGTTTTTAGTTATAGCTATTTTAGGGGGATATCTGTGTGTGCAGGTGACTATTACTGTGCATAATTATTAGGCAACTTAACAAAAAACAAATATATACCCATTTCAATTATTTATTTTTACCAGTGAAACCAATATAACATCTCAACATTCACAAATATACATTTCTGACATTCAAAAACAAAACAAAAACAAATCAGTGACCAATATAGCCACCTTTCTTTGCAAGGACACTCAAAAGCCTGCCATCCATGGATTCTGTCAGTGTTTTGATCTGTTCACCATCAACATTGCGTGCAGCAGCAACCACAGCCTCCCAGACACTGTTCAGAGAGGTGTACTGTTTTCCCTCCTTGTAAATCTCACATTTGATGATGGACCACAGGTTCTCAATGGGGTTCAGATCAGGTGAACAAGGAGGCCATGTCATTAGATTTTCTTCTTTTATACCCTTTCTTGCCAGCCACGCTGTGGAGTACTTGGACGCGTGTGATGGAGCATTGTCCTGCATGAAAATCATGTTTTTCTTGAAGGATGCAGACTTCTTCCTGTACCACTGCTTGAAGAAGGTGTCTTCCAGAAACTGGCAGTAGGACTGGGAGTTGAGCTTGACTCCATCCTCAACCCGAAAAGGCCCCACAAGCTCATCTTTGATGATACCAGCCCAAACCAGTACTCCACCTCCACCTTGCTGGCGTCTGAGTCGGACTGGAGCTCTCTGCCCTTTACCAATCCAGCCACGGGCCCATCCATCTGGCCCATCAAGACTCACTCTCATTTCATCAGTCCATAAAACCTTAGAAAAATCAGTCTTGAGATATTTCTTGGCCCAGTCTTGACGTTTCAGCTTGTGTGTCTTGTTCAGTGGTGGTCATCTTTCAGCCTTTCTTACCTTGGCCATGTCTCTGAGTATTGCACACCTTGTGCTTTTGGGCACTCCAGTGATGTTGCAGCTCTGAAATATGGCCAAACTGGTGGCAAGCGGCATCTTGGCAGCTGCCCGCTTGACTTTTCTCAGTTCATGGGCAGTTATTTTGCGCCTTGGTTTTTCCACACGCTTCTTGCGACCCTGTTGACTATTTTGAATGAAACGCTTGATTGTTCGATGATCACGCTTCAGAAGCTTTGCAATTTTAAGAGTGCTGCATCCCTCTGCAAGATATCTCACTATTTTTGACTTTTCTGAGCCTGTCAAGTCCTTCTTTTGACCCATTTTGCCAAAGGAAAGGAAGTTGCCTAATAATTATGCACACCTGATATAGGGTGTTGATGTCATTAGACCACACCCCTTCTCATTACAGAGATGCACATCACCTAATATGCTTAATTGGTAGTAGGCTTTCAAGCCTATACAGCTTGGAGTAAGACAACATGCATAAAGAGGATGATGTGGTCAAAATACTAATTTGCCTAATAATTCTGCACTCCCTGTATAAGCACTGGAAACTTAAACAGACAGTAAACACCTTGTAATTACAAGGCATTTCTGTTACCGTCCTACAGAATAACATATCAGCCAAGTGTAAAAATTTGTTTAAAAAATAAAATCCTTTTTACTGCAATTGATTTTCAATAGAAAACCGCACCCAACACTCGCCTTTTTTGGAGGAGCCAAATAAGTTTAAGTCGGCAGACAACAAGGCTAATCATTGCCATTAAGTTAGTATAAAGTGAATTGTTTTACAGTTGTTATCTATTAAAGTCAATTAGGAAAAGATCTTATGCAGAGTTATCTCTGAAAAGTAAGCAGGATGCAATTCCAACTCAATGTAATTATCAGAGCTAAAATACATGAAAAGGGGCAAAATAAATAATGAGTATATTAAGTTTTTTTTATTATGCAAAATTATACATCTTATGTTAAAGCTACACTAATAACATATCTAAAGGGTAAACTGAAAGTCATGGTATAATGTGATGCCTTGTTGTCATGGTGACAGTCTTATGAAGAACAGGTGCTGGTATGAAGAACAGTGACTACCTCCAACACAATGCAAATGGCATCCGGTGGGAGCTGCAGGTATGAACACCAATTAACCCCTTGAGTGCTAACGACGGCTCTGAGCCGTCTCAGAGTTTCTCACTCAGGTGCTAACGACGGCTCAGAGCTGTCGCTAGCACTCTCCCACCTTGAGGGAGATCTGGGGGCTCCCACCCGCTCCTACCCGTTTTGCGTGGTGACGTCACGCGTAATGACGTGATGACGTCACCGCGCAACTTTATGTAAAAAAAGACAATTAACAATATAGGGAAAGGGGGCATGCTGCTTAGAAGCCTGTATCTCAGGCATCTAAGCAGCTGAAAAGAAAAAAAGTTAAAAAAATTAAATAAATTAAACATGTAAAATTAAAAAACCCTCAAATGTGCTTAGCACCCAGGTGGGAAAGTGCTTAGCACTCAAAGGGTTAATACTGGTAGTGTTACCATGATCACCTCATCTCAGTAACTGAATAATACTAAGTCATCTTTATATACATTGTAAAATATTACTGATAAATGACAGATGTAATAGCTTAACGTTGTAGCTTTCTATGGGAACCAGTACTCTGAGACAAAACATAGCATACAAACTGTACATAATAATGTTCAATATTATCTTCAAAACTTTATTTAAAAATACATATAATTGAATAAATATTTACATTTTTAAAAAAATTATAAACATATTATAGCATTATAACTATTATAGCCATAACTGTAGGACACACCAATGCCTTTCTGTGCTTCCTCTACATATCTTTATAAGACTTGCAGCTGGCAGTAAAGGCTTTAAACCAGCTATAAGGATGATAATAATTACTGCATCATTAGTCTGCAAATGCTCTAAAGCAAGGACTTCTAGTAAAGGCCTAGAATATAAACCCCACGGGATGGGTCTGCAATTTATACCTCACACTGCAAACTCACTGGTGCTGGGACACCCAGTAAAAACACTGTACTGTAAGGTACAGCATCTGATGCAGCTGTTTCTTCTGCTTGACCTGGATGAAGAAAAGGCAACTGGCGATCTGACATACATTTAGATTAGACTGATGCGCATCTGGCCAGCAGTATATGCACTGATGACAGATGTCCTCATGCTGCAAACTCACTGGTGCTGGGACACCCAGTAAAAACATGGTACTGTAAGGTGCAGCATCTGATGCAGCTGTTTCTTCTGCTTGACCCGGATGAAAAAAAGACAACTGGTGATCTGAAATAAATTCAGATCAGACTGATAGGCATCTTGCCAGCAGTAAACGCGCTGATGGCAGATTTCCTCACGCTGTAAGGTGCAGATTGAAGGGACGTGCAGTAATAGGAGGCAGGGGAGGCAGTGCCTCCCCTGTCCAATCAGGGAAAAAAAGATTTAAATAATATTTATTTAAAATAAAAAAAAGTAGTTTTTATTTATTTTTTTAGCCACGCCCACCCCCGCACCAAGGGGTACCCCCCCCCACCCCCAGATGGCGATTTTACAAAATTTACACTCACATCAGTATTATATTATTTTACTGCGCTTGCGCACTGCGCAGCAGCCAAATTCAGTTATCATTTCCATTGTTGCGCAATTAGGAGGCAGTGAGCCGGTCCGCTTCCCTCCAATAATTGCGCAACATGGATATAAATTACAATCCCCTCTTTACTTGTAGCTGCGCCACCCACTGGTGACTCGCCGGGCCCTCATAGTAGCTCCAATGGAGGCGGTTCTCAAAACCGCCTCCATGATGAGCTACATCACTCAGCCAATCAGCATTCAGAACTGCGGGGAGGCGTGCCTGCTGATTGACAGAGTGAGTGACGTGTTGGTCCCGTGACGTCGCGCCGGGCTTGTCAGTTCAGGCGGGAAGAAGACGAAGAGAGGGAGCTTCTGCTAGCCTGCAACTGCGTGCCCGTCTGCCCAAATTTAAAAGTGCTGACAGTCAGCTCAGCTCACTCACTGTGCTCAGCCTCATTGAGTCAGTGACAGGCAGGCAGCAGCTGTGCTGCGGTTGTTCGTTGTTTCTGAGAAGCCTGAAGGAGGAGGTCCTGGAGGACTCGAGGAGGAGAGTAGTGTAGGAGGTGAGAGATAGTTGTCATGTTTGTGTATTAGAAGCAGATGAGTGCTCTGTCTCCAAATGTTACTGTATTTGTAGTGGTAGGTGTATGTCCTAATGCTTATGTTTTTAAAAGAAATGATATGAAGGAGAAAATATGTCTGTGTATTAGGAAGATATGATCATCCCTCAGTATTATGAGCCCAGATTACTGTGTTATAGGTAGTTAGGTTTTGTTAGGTCATTTATCTATTAGAATTAACTGAGATGTCTGTGTTTTGATTGTTATCTATTAGAGATGTGTGTCCTGATATCTGTGCTTTAGTTGAGTGGAGGTACATGTTATGGAATCTGTGCATGAAGGTGAGAGGTGCATGTCCTGATGTCTGTGTATAAGGGGGTACATTAGTTCATGTATGTGTATTAGAAGAGCATAAGATGTAAATGTCCTAATGCCTGTGTATTGGGAGGAGGTGAAAGGTACATGTCATGATATCTCTGTATTAGGAGATGAGAGGTACATTAACTGATATATGTGTATTATAAAGAGGTGAGAGGTACATGCCCTGGTGTTTGTGTATTAGGAGATGAGAGAAGCATTACCTATATTTGTGTTTTAGGAGGAGGTGAGAGGTATAGTGACATGTGAGAGGTTATGATATCTATGTTCTAGTGACATGTGAGAGGTCATGATATCTGTGTACTTGTGACATGTGAGAGGTCATGATATCTGTGTACTAGTGACATGTGGAAGATCATGATATCTGTGTTCTAGTGACATGTGAGAGTTCATGATATCTGAGTACTAGTGACATGTGAGAGGTCATGATATCTGTGTACTTGTGACATGTGAGAGGTCATCATGATATCTTTGTACTTGTGACATGTGAGAGGTCATGATATCTGTGTACTAGTGACATGTGAGAGGTCATGATATCTGTGTACTAGTAACATGTGAGAGGTCATGATATCTGTGTACTACTGACATGTGAAAGGTCATGATATCTGTGTACTATTTAATTAATGAATTGGTGGTGCCATCTGAGGATGTGGCTTTATTTAAAGGGGTGGGGTCAAGTGCCCCACCATCTTTAAATTTCATCAGCCGCCACTGGATCAAGACATTTTTATATTTACTGAATAATGAAGGGATCTATAAGCATAATTTGCAGCATTAAAGTAAAAAGTATGTTTTAAACATATTTTAATGGGCCTGGATTTCTAGATTTCATAATCAGAGCAAGCATTTTGTTATCTGGCAGGAGTTTGTTACAATCCTTTAGCATAAAATCAGATGTTTACTAAGTTGACCAGTTTTCCAAGACACCATTTAAAGGGACATGAAACCCATATGTTTTCTTTCATGATTTAGAAAGAACATGCAATTTTAAATAACTTTCCAATTTACATCTAATATCTAATTTTCTTCATTCTTTTTATATCCTTTGTTGAAAATCATATCTAAATATGCTCAGTAGCTGCTGTATACGCGCTGATGGCAGATGTCCTTTGTGAGGAGAGCAGGATGTGATGTCACTAGTTGGGGGCGGGGCTTAGGTCCGGTAGTCTGTGTCGCAGTTAGTTAGTGAAATCAACCTGACTAGATGTATGTTTCTGTGCTCTGTAATAAAATAGAGTTGTACCATCATTGCTGTGTCCTGCATATGTCCTGCATCTCATGACATGGTGTCAGAAGTTCTGGCCTGCGCTTCTGTTCCTGATCGATTGCAATGTCAAAGTTTACCCCACCTGAGCCTTTTGACTTCTCTCAGCCTGCAGCTTGGCCCACATGGCGTCAGCGGTTTCAGCGCTTCAGGATTGCTTCCAAACTGAACAAGGAGAGTGGTGATGTACAAGTTAATTCTCTTTTATACTCTATGGGGAAAGATGTGGAGCCAGTGTTAAATGCTTTTACTTTCCAAGAAGGGGAAGAATTTAACTTTTATATAGTTATGGATAAACTCAGTGCCCACTTTGTGCCCAAAAGAAATGTGATTCATGAGAGAGCTTGTTTTCACAAACGTAATCAGCGTGTGGGAGAATCTGTGGAGTCATTTGTGCGCAGCCTGTATGAACTAGCTGAATTCTGTGAGTTTGGTGTTGCTA
The DNA here is from genome assembly GCF_027579735.1 of Bombina bombina. Classification (NCBI taxonomy): domain Eukaryota; kingdom Metazoa; phylum Chordata; class Amphibia; order Anura; family Bombinatoridae; genus Bombina; species Bombina bombina. The sequence continues at coordinate 945,961,456 of NC_069499.1, forward strand.
AAGAAGAGCAAATCAGAGACAGAATAGTTATTGGAATTGCAGATGCTGAAGTTTCACTGAAGCTGCAGTTAGATCCTGATTTAACATTAGATGGGGCTATTAGGATGGCCCGCCAGAGTGAACTGGTGAAAAAGCAAAGTGCTGATCTGAGGTCTGAGAGTATTGTGGATGAAGTGCAACAGTCTAGGAAAACTCCTAGTGAAAGGCACAGTGTGAGCGGTAGATCTAAAGTAATGGAAAGGCCTAGAAGTGGATGGGTGCAACATGCCCGATGCACATGGTGCTACCGTGCCCATGATCAGAGTGTTATATGCCCGGCCAGAGATAAAAGATGCAGAAAATGTAACAGAATGGGCCATTTTGAAGTGGTGTGTAAAACTGAATACATTAAGGAGATGCAGGTGGACAGTGACCAGGAGGGTCAGGAAGTGTCTTTTGTGGGGTCTGTTGTGGAACGACCAAGCTCAGAGGAAGATTGGAAAGTTACTTTTGCTGTAATGGGAGCCAAAGTTGATTTTAAGATTGACACAGGAGCAGATATCACTGTAATGTCTTTTGCTGAATTTATGAAACTGCCTCGACAGCCCCAGCTGGCGAAGGTTACTACAAATGTCCATAGTCCTGGTGGCCGCATTGATTGTGTGGGGAAATTTCTTGCCAGCTGTGAGTACAAGCAAAGGAAGTTCACCATATGGGTGCATGTGATCCGAGGTCAGTGTGTTAACAATTTATTGAGCAGAAAAGCAGCCTGTAACTTGGGCCTCGTGGCCAGAGTGAATGAGATTTCCGGAGATATGTTTGGCGAGTTGGGCCTACTGAATTGCAAACCAGTCCGTATAGCACTTAAAAGTGACGCAGTCCCATACAGTATTTCTACTCCCCGTAGAATTCCGTTCCCGCTCATACCTCAAGTGGAGAAAGAGCTTATGCACATGAAGTCTATGGGGGTTATTGAAGAGGTTGTTGAAGCGACTGATTGGTGTGCCCCCATTGTTCCAGTTGCAAAGAAAAACGGAAAGGTGCGCATCTGTGTGGACCTGAAAAGGTTGAATGAGGCATTGTAGAGAGAGAGATTTGTGCTGCTGACATTAGAAGATATAGCTCCAAAGTTGGCTGGGGCGAAGTTCTTTTCCACATTAGACGCTTCTTGCGGCTTTTGGCAGATCCCCCTGGATCCAAAGTGCCGCAAACTGATTAACTTTATTACACCGGTAGGTCGGTTCTGCTTCTGCAGACTCCCCTTTGGGATATCCCCCGCTCCTGAAATCTTTCAAAGGGATATGAGTTCTCTCTTGAGCGACCACGTGGGCACAGCAGTCGTCATCGACGACATTCTAGTGTATGGGTCTACAGTGGAGGAGCATGATCAGCGTTTAAGTTGTGTGCTACAGGCTATCAAAGAGTCTGGGCTGAAGCTGAATAAAGAAAAATGTCATTTTAGGAAAACTGAATTTTGTCACTTTGGGCATATCATCAACGGGGATGGCATCATGCCAGACCCCGAGAAAATTCGTGCTATTGAACAGATGAAAAGTCCTTCTGATGTACATGAGCTGAGATAGATATTGGGCCTTGTAAATTACGTGGGCAACAGTTTTACGCCCTATCACAGAGTTGTTTAAGAAAGATGTTGCCTGGGTCTGGGGACCTTCACAAGAAAAAGCTTATCTGCAGGCCAAGTCCCTGCTGGGGTCTGCCCCAGTGCTTGGGTTCTACGACCTTTCAAAATAGACTGTGGTTAGTGCCAATGCAAGCAGTTATGGGTTGGGGGCTGCACTCCTGCAGTTAAATGAAAACAAACTACAGCCCATCGCCTACTGTTCCGGCACACTGACGGCTGCAGAGTCAAAATACGCTCAAATTGAGAAAGAGTGCCTGGGCTGCAGTTTGGGCCTGTGAGCGCTTTCAGCGTTATCTAGTGGGTTTGCAGAAATTTAGTCTGGAAACTGACCACAAACCGCTAGTCCCTCTAATCAACTCTTATGACATTGACAAAACACCCTTGAGATGCCAGAGACTTTTAATGAGAATGCTCAGGTTCAATGTTCAGGCAGTTCATGTGCCGGGGAAACAACTAGTTTTGGCGGATACACTATCCAGGCTCCCGCTGGCTGCTGCTGAAGAATCCTCCACAGAATCTGATGTGAAAGTGTATGTTGATTAAGTTCTGGCCTCTAAGTCCATTTTTTCAAGGAAACTGGAGGAAAGAAAGAGAAAGACATATTTGGACACAGATCTGCAAGAGGTAATAAAGTACATAAAAGAAGGCTGGCCCGAGAGCCGGGCAGCCTGGATGTCTTTAAGTGCTTACCAGCCAGAGAGGTCGCAGCTCACGGAGCTGGAGGGGTTGGTGCTGTTCCAAGACCGCATTGTAATTCCTGTCAGCATGAGGAAGGAGATGTTAAACAGGATTCACGATGGCCACTAAGGCATTACAAAGTGCAGAGAGAGGGCAGCTACAGCTGTGTGGTGGCCTGGGATCAGCTCCAACATTGCAAATCACGTGTCTAAATGTGCGTTTTGCCGGGAACGCCGGCCTACTCAGAGAATGGAGCCCTTGATTTCTACTCCGCTGCCTGCGGGCCGTGGCAGAAAATAGCTGCTGATTTGTGTGAACTGCATGGAAAAAAGTTCCTTGTTGTGATCGACTACTATTCCAGGTACTTGGAAATTGCACCCCTGAATGATATCACAAGTCAAGCCGTTATCATTCGCCTGAAGAGCTTGTTCGCCTGGTGGGGCATTCCAATGGAGCTGGTGAGTGATAATGGTATGCAGTTCGCTTCTACAGAGTTCAGTGCTTTCAGCAGGGAATATGACTTTGTACATTCCACGTCAAGTCTACATTATCCGCAGGCCAACGGAATGGCTGAAAGGGCAGTTCAAACAACAAAATTCATTCTAAAGCAATCTGAGCCGTACCTGGCCCTCTTGTCATACAGGGCGATGCCCATTCAAGCTACCGGGTTTAGCCCGGCACAGCTGATGCTAGGACGCCAGATTCGAACCACTTTACCCTCAGTGGGTGTCTTCAAGCCACCTGGCCCTGTTCCTCGGGACGAAGTCCTTACGAGGGATGAAGAGGCCAAAAGGGTTATTGTTTCTTCTACGACAGGAGACATTCTGTCAGGCCCTTACAGGAACTGAATGCGGGGCAAACTGTCAGAATTAAACTGGATGATGAGAAGAAATGGAAGACGCCTGCTACGGTAGTTGGCCGCTCTCCGGAACCAAGGTCTTATACAGTCCTTACTGAGGGAGGGACGGTTACACGCCGTAACCGAAGACATCTTCAGCCTGTACCTGAGAGTCTGGAACTGGATGCCGGTGGGATCCCCTGTTCTAAGAGAGGTGCCTTCCCCTCAGCAAGATCACAGCGGGGATATATCTTTGCCTCCAGCGGACTCTAATTCACCATCTTTTGTATCAGAGGACAGTTCATGCAAAGTTACATCAAGCGAAAGAGTGGTGAGACTTCTGGCCCGATATAGGGACTGACTTTAGCTAGAACAGTGACCGGAAGTATGGGCAGAATAACCCCATGGTCACTGTGGACTAGGGTAGTCTACCCCGATGTCCAAGTCAGGATGTAATTTATGGGTTTATCTTTGCTGAACCTATTTGTTTATATATTGTTCAAAAAAAAATGTTGTTGTACACTCTGTTCGTGTACCTTATTATTTGTTATATTCAAATGTATGCTTCGCCTTTGAAAAAGGGGAAGATGTGATGAGAGCAGGATGTTATGTCACTAGTTGGGGGCGGGGCTTAGGTCCGGTAGTCTGTGTCGCAGTTAGTTAGTGAAATCAACCTGACTAGATGTATGTTTCTGTGCTCTGTAATAAAATAGAGTTGTACCATCATTGCTGTGTCCTGCATATGTCCTGCATCTCATGACATCCTTCAAGGAATTTTATATTACTAAACTGTAAGTATCTAAGGTAAGATTTTCTGAGATTAACAAGTTTTTAAGCTCTTTGAGCAAGACATCTCATTATCACACTAGATTGTAAATACAGATCCTGCTCCAAGAGCCCACAGACACGTGCAGTGAGGTCAGATCATTTCTCACATTTATGTACTTTCCCATTTCATTAAAAAAAATTAAGCTTTCATTTGGTTCTAATGTTTAAAGCTTTCTGTTTTTTTCAAGGCTTATTGATATAAGATTTACAAATCATCTCTGTGACACTAGAACTTGAATCATAACACCAACAATAAAGCGCAATTACACTTACACTGCTATAAGTTTAATAAACTGATTTTCAATCAAATTGATCATGGCTTAAATCCACTCTCACTGCACATATCTGTATAATGTAATAATGTTAAGGATCTTGGCGAAGAGAATACAATGATAAGATTAATATGTTTGCACTTATATCCTTAATGCAATTCCTTGAGGTAGGGACACCAATAATACTACTAGGTTATAAGCAGCTTGCAGCTGGTTTACAATTATATCTGAGAAGTGCAGCACCCTGGAACAAGGACTACCATGTCTGTGACACTAAACTTGAATGTCTACAGTCACTGTGGGACAAGTACTACTGTTGGATTTGTGAAGCAAAGAGTCCTAGTGAAGCACAAGATTTGATAAGTGATGGGCTGGTCCTGTATTGTATTCCTCAGATTAGAAACTGATGAAAAAATACTGCATTATAACGTACAGTATGTCATGCACCTCTGTTCTTACATTGGATGAAAAATCCTTAAAATATGTGCATAGACTGATTCATATCTAGCAAGCAGTATTACGAAGACTGGAATACTCTATGGCAGTGGCAGGAAGATTAAAGATTTCAGAGGGACTAGTTTTATATCACATGCTGAGTGCAGTCTTACATCAAGGATTTATTTTAGTTCCCTACACTGTAAGTACCCAGAGGTAAGTTCTCCTTAAATACAAGATTGTAAGCTATTTGAGCAAAGCACTGAAACACTAGATTGTAAGCTCCTTGGAACAGGGTCTGCACTTACAACTATGGAAATCCTTTAGAGCAGGGACTCCCATAGTACCAAATAAATGTTTTGTTGTTAATAGAGTGAGATAAACTTTCCAATGAATTAGTTCATCAAGGAATAAATATACAATTGATAGAATATACAAATTATCCCACACAGTGTATTACTAATTTAAAATGCATTTTTAATATGGCACCCCTTATGCTCTTGTCAATGAGGCTTAAATAACACAGCATCAACCATAGGCAGCCTGTTTCGCTACTTTGGGACTCTTTCTCACTCAAGTCATTATGATTGATGCTGATGTCCTCGAGCATTCCACCCTTTGCTATATGGCTGCCTATTATATTGAAATGGATTTTATTACAAGACCAGAGACTCCTATTTTATGCATTAATCTTTCTTTACTACTCAATGCAGCCTTTTAAAGAACAATAACATTAAAGATAAATAACATAATACATAATAAGAAGCTAACAGAAGCTTATTATAATGAGAGAAAAAACAGCCAATCAGCACAGAGAATAGGCTATAAACTGAGTACACAGCAAACACTCTCCCTCTTTCTTTTGCTGCTCAAAAACAGATAAGTTGTGCACAATATTATATCCATAATTATTGACCTTGTATATTTTATTGTTTATAATTCGTTTTTAAAAAATTTTGTAGCCTTATTTTCTAACCTTATTAAACGTTTTGCCTACTTTTCTCTTTTATCTTAATTTTTCGTTTTACAATAGTTTATTATTTTTTCCCCTCATTGTGTTTCGCCTTGTCAGCTATGTGTTCCGGTTTTTCTATGGACCCTTCTGACTCCTTTTCCCTTTGTGGCTAAACCTTTTATTTCAAAATTTTAACTTACTGTCTATCTCAGCCGCTCCGACGCCATTTTGTGGGCTGTCCCCCTCCCTTCCCGCCCATTCACGCTGACGTCTGTATTTACCTCAGTCAGTCAGCTGCAAATTCCTGGGAGGTCGAGTGGTAACATTGTTTGCCGTTACACTCGACATTGCTTTCAATCAGTAAAAAAAAAAAATTCTGTTTCCAGGCCTGTATTGCCATCTACTGGCTCCTTTATATATTATAGGCGTTCTGGTTTAAAATATTTATATGTGGGCTAAACATTTTTCTACTTAATGTAATAAAATCGTTTGGCCATAAACAAGCTAACTTAAGTCAAAGATAAATCGTTTTGCCATAAGAATATATATCCTAATATAATATATTTTATATATATACATATTTATTAAGGGAGTTTATTTTAATTATATATTTATTCTTTCACTTTGTATTTGCTTCAGACATATTTTAATTACCATAATGTATGAAATGCGAGCAGATACATCTCCCTTAACATTACAAACTGTACAGAATATGATAGATTCTTCCATGAATAATTTATTTAATAAAATGTCCTCTTTGATGGGAGAAAAACAGAAAAAGATTTCTTTAAAAAGAAAAAGCCCATCTATTGCCTATAAAGCAAGCAAAAATCTTATTGAAAAATCTCGTCAGCTCTTAGCTGAGCCCTCTATTCCTCACAGCAAAGGAAGAAAAACCGCTGTGAGTAGAACCCTGCACCCCGAGGGTAACCAAATGGGGGATACTTACATATGCAAAAAAATTAAAATGTAATAATAAAGATTTTTCAAAAAATCCATCTTCAGAATCAGATGATTCAGATGGTAATGAATATACAGATATAAATTCTGATAGCTTCAATGAATCAGATAATTCTGACGGCTCTCCCGCAGCCAAAAAACAGAAAAAGAAATCTAAAAAATGTTACAATTACAGTGAAGACGAGGAAGATTTTATTGATTGTCTGGGCAACCCTAGATTTAAACCAGACGAACTACACCATCCCCGGTCCGCCGAGTGGTGTCCCCCCATTGACTTAGCCAAATTTATTGATCATCAATTACGTAAACCCCTAAAGAAACAAACCCATAACAAAATGAAGGCTGAATGTCCTCGTCCCCTTTTACCTAAAAATGCCTCTATCACTCCAGAGGTTGATCCCAAGATTTTAAAATTTATTGGCACCCCTGGGTACAAATTGAAAAAAGGGGTAGACAGATCCTGGAAAATTTGCCAGGACAAACTTCTGGATTCTGTCGGCCCCCTGACTAAACTGTTTGAACTGTCAGAACAGGGAGTTGCAGAAAATTGTCCTTTGGATCCCTACGTAGTAAGAGAATGGGTCCAAAGATTACTTTGCTTTATCGGAAATACCAACTGTGCCATGTCTGGTGAAAGACGCCGTAATATTTTAAGGAAAATAGACCCCAAAATTTCAGATTTTTCCTCAAGCAATATCGCATCTGATAAAAATGGTCTTTTATTTGGTGATTTATATTTAAAAGATCTTAGCCAATACGTAAACACTTTCTCCAATTTAAACAAAGTAAAGACTTCAGTGAAGAAAATTTTCTACCCTAACCAAAGTTTTTCTGACAAGGCCGGGAGAGGCAGAGGCCACTTTCCCGGCCGCCAATCCTATTTTTCAAGGTCTCACTACTTTCCCCATCAACCTCAATACCAACAACAGTTCCAGACACAATATCAAAGAGGTTATTCAGAACCATCTACCTCCTCCTTCTTCCCGACAAGAGGTCGCCCTTGGACCCAGAGAGGTTTCAGGACCAGAGCCAGAGCTAGACAAGCTCCTGGTAAGTTCACTATTTCCTCCTCTCCCTTTTTTCCCAGAAAATATTGGTGGCAGACTCGCCCTGTTTGCCCAAAATTGGGCTTCAATGACTTCAGATCCTTGGTTCTTACAAACAGTTTCAGGTATTTTCATAGAATTCATATCTCCCCCAATCCAAGTCTCTCTTCCTCATCCCATTCATTTTTCTCAGGAAGACGCTCTTTTGGTCAAAAAGGAAATTTTAACTCTTTCTTCCAAAAAAGCAATTCTTCCGGTTTTTCAACCCCGAGATTTTTACCTAGGCAATCTATTTTTAGTAAAAAAGAAAAACAATCAGTTCAGACCGGTCATAAATTTAAAGACTTTAAACGCTTATGTAGTATACCATCATTTCAAGATGGAAGGAATTCACTTACTAAGAGAGTGTTTAAGAGAAAACGATTGGTTGGTTAACTGTCCCAATCGCTCAAGAACATTGGAAATTTTTGACTTTCCGTTGGGAAGACCAATTTTGGAACTTCACTTGTCTTCCTTTCGGCCTGTCTTCCGCCCCTTGGATCTTCACCAAGTTACTCAAACCTGTAGTGGCTTGGTTGAGACTTCGAGGTATTCGTCTGATAATTTACTTAGACGATATTTTAATAATGGACCAAGATTTTTGTTCTCTTCAGAATCACCTAACTTCCACAATTTCCTTACTAGAATCCTTAGGCTTCATTGTGAACAAACAGAAGTCAGTTCTTTACCCTACGAAATCCTTAATTATCCTAGGATTTCAAATCGATACAATGCTTTCCACTTTGAGCCTTCCGTCAGACAAAGTGAAGAACATCAAAAAAGAAATTTCCAAAACTTTATCAAAAGATTCAGTCCCCATCAGAACTATAGCCAGAATAGTAGGTTTACTATAATCCTCTATTCAGGCTGTTTTTCCTGCCCCCTTACATTACCGAGAACTTCAAAGATTGAAAATTCTTCATTTGAGGAAAGGGTTTTCCTATTCTCATTTGATTCCTTTGTCTTCAGAAGCCAAAGAAGAACTTTCTTGGTGGCTTTCTCATTTGGAAGCTTGGAATGGGAGAGCCATTTTTGGCAGAACTCCCGATTTTGTTATAGAATCCGACGCCAGTCTTTCAGGCTGGGGTGCGCGTTGTGGTCCTTCCATCACGGGTGGCAAATGGACATTGGAGGAGAAACGTTTCCATATCAATTGTTTGCAATTATTGGCTGGCTCGTTTGCAGTCAAAAGTTTTGCCAGATTTTCTTCTCCAGTTTCTATTCTCCTGCGCATGGACAATATTTCCGCGGTGCAGTATCTCAATCGTTTGGGAGGCACCAAATCGAGAAATTTGTCCAACATAACCAAAGAGTTTATTCATCTTTGTTTAGACAGGAATATTTCTATCAAAGCGGAATATATTCCAGGTCAATCGAACGCAGCTGCAGACTGGGGATCTCGTTATTTAACAGATTCCAGTGATTGGAGATTAGACAGGAAGATGTTTCTTTCCCTTCAATCTCTCAGAGGTCCCTTTTGTTTGGACCTCTTTGCGTCCAGGACCAATTTTCAAATTTGAACATATTTCAGCTGGCGCCCGGATCCGGAGGCAGCGGCCATAGATGCTTTCCTTCATCCATGGCCCCCTCAGAAAGCTTATGCTTTCCCTCCTTTTTCAATGATCCCGAGGACAATTTCAATGGTTCGCAGGGATCTTTTATGCCTGACAATAGTGACCCCCTTTTGGCCAACCCAGTCATGGTATCCCTCCCTTCTGGAGATGTCTATCAATCCCCCAATTATTTTTCCTCCGCTTCCTCATCTGTTAGTCAACCCAGAGGGCGATTATCACAGTCTAATTCTCCAAGGGTCTCTTCTCCTGATAGCATGGACAATATCAGGGGACCCTGGTCCCTCTGAGGCCTTTCGGAGGGAGCTAGGTCCCTCATTGAAGATTCCTGGGCCCCAGGCACTCGCAAATGCTATTTTGCCGCATGGTCAAAGTGGTCTAGCTGGTGCCTGCGAAGGAACTTGGATCCCGTTTCTTCTGATTTGAATAATATTATTAACTACCTTTCCCATCTTTTTGACTCAGGTCTGGCTTACAGAACCATTAATGTTCATAGGTCAGCTATTTCGGCCAGACATAGTTTAATTAACAACTCTCCTGTCGGCAAGCACCCTTTAGTTTGTAGAATACTTAAAGCCATTAGATTAAAACGTCCTCCTGTTCCCAAACATGAGTTTTTCTGGGACGTTGATCTTATTTTTTCTCTTTTCAAATCTTGGCCTGATAATAATTTGTTATCTCTAAAACAACTTTCTGCTAAACTAGCTACTCTTCTTTGTCTTATCTCTTTCAGGAGAGTATCTGATGTGAAAGCTTTAGATTGGAACTCTAAACGTTTCTCTCCTGAAGGAGTTACCTTTTTTCTTTCTCGAAGAACTAAAACTTTATCTACATCTATTTTCTATCCTTATCTTCCTTCCGAACCTTCTCTGTGTGTGGTTGAATGTCTAAAGTCATATGAATCTAGAACCTTAACTTTTAGAAAATCTAACTTTAACCAACTTCTAATTTCTTTTATTCCTCCCCACGCTCCTATTACTTCTACCTCTATTGCTAGGTGGGTTAAATGGGTTATGAAAGAGGCTGGTATTAACATTTCTTTCACAGCTCATTCCGTCAGAGGTTCTGCTGCTTCAAAGGCCTTTTTAAAAGCGGCCCCTCTCCAACAAATTTTACTTGCTGCAGATTGGTCTTCTGATTCCATTTTTAAACAATTCTATTTCAGACCCATTCAACATGCCTCTCTTAACTTGTTTTCTTAATATGCTTTAAACTTTCATAAAATAGGAGTCTCTGGTCTTGTAATAAAATTCCGATTATCCTAATATTTTGAAGGTATAATCTAGATTTTATTAAAGACACAGAGATGAGTATTTTCCCTCCTCAGAAATAATTGTGTATTTTTTCTCCCACCCTATCTTATTACTACATGTTATTAATATTTTTTGTCTTTAACAGTATCCATGTAATTTCAATCCACTTTCATCATCTGGATTCTTCCCTACAACTCAAAAGTTTCAACATTCAACCATTGAATTCTGGACATCTATTTGGTCTTCAATCAAGTTCAACTGTTCATGGAACTCCTTCTATCAATTCTACAGGAAAATTACTTTTATTATCCTTTGTTGTTTCGGACTTTTTGTTTTTTTCATGATGCTTAATATTTTATTTCTTTTGAGCATCAACTAGAAAGAGGGAGAGTGTTTGCTGTGTACTCAGTTTATAGCCTATTCTCTGTGCTGATTGGCTGTTTTTTCTCTCATTATAATAAGCTTCTGTTAGCTTCTTATTATGTATTATGTTATTTATCTTTAATGTTATTGTTCTTTAAAAGGCTGCATTGAGTAGTAAAGAAAGATTAATGCATAAAATACTTGTCTCTGTGTCTTTAATAAAATCTAGATTATACCTTCAAAATATTAGGATAAACGGAATTTTGAATTAAAAGTGTTGCAATTTTGCACAGATAAGTATATTTGTTTTTTGCTGAGATTAATACAATGGAGGAATGAGCCCCAAACGGGCCAAACAGGCTGTCTATGGTTGGTGCTACTGTTCTGCTCAAGCATTAATTTCAAGCTTTGTAAGTGTGGTTCCGGAAATTAATGTAATCGTCAGCAAAACTTGCATATAGCAGTAAACCTAAAATCAATGCTTGAGTCCAATAACATAGCACCTACATCATACTGACGAAGTCACAACACAAAACACATCAACATTTTAAAGTACAGTTACACTCATAATAACACATCCTGATAAAATGTATTAAATAAAAACATTGCATTAAAAAGTTATAAGGGCTCAAAGATATGAGGTCTCAAGTGTTTGAAAAAAAAGGCAGACAGAGGGCATGAACATAGATATACAAACATATACATATGTTTATGTATATAGATATGTCTATGGCCCCTACTTATCAAGCCGTCAACCGCAAATACGCTGGAATTCCGCAGCGTAATTGTGGAGAGCTTGATTCCCCTTAGTTATCAAACCCTACAGTCCGGAAAAAGTAATTTTGTGACGTAACATAATATCCGCAATGATAGAAAAATAGTCTGGCACTGTGAAGGTAATGATACAGGAAAAAAGGGATATAATATTCCCTGGTGCTAACCCTTAATTTAGATAAATTGAGAAGGATAGGGTGAAGACTGGCTAAGAAGGGGTTAATTAGCACTCATTCCTGTAATTAATAGTATTTATGTTGATACATTCAACTATAACTAGAGAAATATTAAAGTTTAAAACTTGTAATTTATTTAACCACTTAAAAAGAAGAAAAACACAAGGGGTTTAACAAATTGCTCCACACACACACTTATAATAAACCTACTGCAATATACCCAGACCATGCACACAGATTCCACCACCCCCCTGTATTCCTGGCCAGTAACAGGATACGCTGGCTTCAGGTGACAGGGATGATTTCTCTGCTGTGTGCACACGTCCCTTGCAGAGGGTTCACTGTGACCGGAGTAACAAAATACAAAATGTTAAAAAGCAGCTATATTAAAAAGTCTGCTAATGTGCAGTGCACAAACGCGTTTCGGCCGAGTAGCGGCCTTTCTCAATGTGCAAATTGTTAAAAATGACAAGCCGAGTGTCTCATTACCCGTGTCTTATATATCCGCCTCCAGCGTGATTTGCCCAATCACAGCGTGCCTATAATACACGCCCACCTTTAGACGAATCCCACTCGATTTAATACTGTCATGCTGTAGAATAAGACTCGGTTTCCGATTGGATTTTGCAACTTCAAATGCATATCCAATCACTGTTAGCCGTTTACGTCTGAACTGTTAAACTACAGTCACCATGAAAATAGATATGTGGGTATCGGTAGCTGAGATCACTTTCAGGTCGTTTCTATGTGCACCCAAACTATTAATCCAGGAGCCAGTTATGTCTTGAAATCATTATTTTGCATGGCGGTATAACGTTAACCTATACACAGCATGCCTGACACTTCCTGATTCTGAAGACTCATAGCGGCTCAAAATTAAAGTTATAACCATTGATACTAAAATGGTTTAATGCAAAAAGCATTGGAAGAATTTATTTATTTGTTTCAGATCTTATGAATTAATATTGTGTAGATGTTACTGTCTCCCTATTAATGGTTGATCTGCACTTTTATTTAATACAGAAAGGTAATATAGTGAGTTTCACCACACAGACTGATAAATAGAACAATGCTTGACATTGAACTCAATGCCATTCACAAGGAACGGATTTGAGACAGTGAGAATAATCCTATACACAATGATTATCCTGTCCTTAATATTATCATATACACACTGCATACCTGGGCAACAAAATACCCTACATAATACACTGGATAAGGTAAGACTAGCGGAGGGTGTAAACAAATATGAACAAAAAGGTTCAATAGTTTTACATGTGTCATTAGGATTAAAATATCATTACAGTTAATTCAATTTGAAACAAATTCCATTAAATGTATCTAAGAACTTTCTATGGAAATTTTTAGTTCTGGGTGCACATAAGAAAACGGCTTATTGATGGTTATCCAGATGTGTCATATCTTTGCAAGGAATAAAAGAATTAGGAATACATAAAAAATGATGATATGTGCAGTAACTTAAAGCATCAGAGGAAAGCCCAAAAATTATTATTCTCATTCATGCCATTGGGCATGACAGCATTTAGATTAAATATCCATCTTGCTTCTTTTTTAAGAAGTGTTTGTTCCATATCTTTCCCACGTATACCTGGACGTATTGTTTCCAGTCCCCAGCATTGAAAAGTCTTAGGCCTAGATTTAGAGTTCGGCGGTAGCCGTGAAAACCAGCGTTAGAGGCTCCTAACGCTGGTTTTGGCCGCCCGCTGGTATTTGGAGTCAGTGATTAAAGGGTCTAACGCTCACTTTTCAGCCGCGACTTTTCCATACCGCAGATCCCCCTACGCCAATTGCGTATCCTATCTTTTCAATGGGATCTTCCTAACGCCGGTATTTAGAGTCGTTTCTGAAGTGAGCGTTAGAGCTCTAACGACAAAACTCCAGCCGCCTGAAAATAGCAGGAGTTAAGAGCTTTCTGGGCTAACGCCGTTTCATAAAGCTCTTAACTACTGTACCCTAAAGTACACTAACACCCATAAACTACCTATGTACCCCTAAACCGAGGTCCCCCCACATCGCCAACACTCGATTAAATTTTTTTAACCCCTAATCTGCCGACCGCCACCTACGTTATACTTATGTACCCCTAATCTGCTGCCCCTAACCCCGCCGACCCCTGTATTACATTTATTAACCCCTAACCTGCCCCCCACAACGTCGCCGTCAGCTACTTAAAATAATTAACCCCTAATCTTCCGACCGCAAAGCGCCGCCACCTACGTTATCCCTATGTACCCCTAATCTGCTGCCCTAACATCGCCGACCCCTATATTATATTTATTAACCCCTAATCTGCCCCCCTCAACGTCGCCGACACCTGCCTACACTTATTAACCCCTAATCTGCCGAGCGGACCGCACCGCTACTATAATAAAGTTATTAACCCCTAATCCGCCTCACTAACCCTATCATAAATAGTATTAACCCCTAATCTGCCCTCCCTAACATCGCCGACACCTACCTTCAATTATTAACCCCTAATCTGCCGAGCGGACCTCACCGCTATTCTAATAAATGTATTAACCCCTAAAGCTAAGTCTAACCCTAACACTAACACCCCCTAACTTAAATATAATTTACATCTAACGAAATAAATTAACTCTTATTAAATAACTTATTCCTATTTAAAGCTAAATACTTACCTGTAAAATAAATCCTAATATAGCTACAATATAAATTATATTTATATTATAGCTATTTTAGGATTAATATTTATTTTACAGGCAACTTTGTAATTATTTTAACCAGGTACAATAGCTATTAAATAGTTAAGAACTATTTAATAGTTACCTAGTTAAAATAATAACAAATTTACCTGTAAAATAAATCCTAACCTAAGATATAATTAAACCTAACACTACCCTATCAATAAATTAATTAAATAAACTACCTACAATTACCTACAATTAACCTAACACTACACTATCAATAAATTAATTAAATACAATTCCTACAAATAAATACAATTAAATAAACTAGCTAAAGTACAAAAAATAAAAAAGAACTAAGTTACAAAAAATAAAAAAATATTTACAAACATAAGAAAAATATTACAACAATTTTAAACTAATTACACCTACTCTAAGCCCCCTAATAAAATAACAAAGCCCCCCAAAATAAAAAATTCCCTACCCTATTCTAAATTAAAAAAGTTAAAAGCTCTTTTACCTTACCAGCCCTGAACAGGGGCCCTTTGCGGGGCATGCCCCAAGAATTTCAGCTCTTTTGCCTGTAAAAGAATAAATACAATACCCCCCCCCCCCAACATACAACCCACCACCCACATACCCCTAATCTAACCCAAACCCCCCTTAAATAAACCTAACACTAAGCCCCTGAAGATCTTCCTACCTTGTCTTCACCATCCAGGTTCACCCGATCCGTCCTGAAGAGCTCCTCCGATGTCCTGATCCAAGCCCAAGCGGGGGGCTGAAGAGGTCCCATGATCGGTCAAAGTCTTCATCCAAGCGGGGCAGAAGAGGATCTTCCATCGATTGAAGTCATCATCCAGGCGGCATCTTCTATGGTCTTCCATCCGGAGCGAAGCGGCAGGATCCTGAAGACCTCCAGGCGCGGAACATCCATCCGGCCCGACGACTGAACGACGAATGACTGTTCCTTTAAGGGACGTCATCCAAGATGGCGTCCCTCGAATTCCGATTGGCTGATAGGATTCTATCAGCCAATCGGAATTAAGGTAGGAATTTTCTGATTGGCTGATGGAATCAGCCAATCAGAATCAAGTTCAATCCGATTGGCTGATCCAATCAGCCAATCAGATTGAGCTCGCATTCTATTGGCTGATCGGAACAGCCAATAGAATGCGAGCTCAATCTGATTGGCTGATTGGATCAGCCAATTGGATTGAACTTGATTCTGATTGGCTGATTCCATCAGCCAATCGAAAATTCCTACCTTAATTCCGATTGGCTGATAGAATCCTATCAGCCAATCGGAATTCGAGGACGCCATCTTGGATGACGTCCCTTAAAGGAACAGTCATTCGTCGTTCAGTCGTCGGGCCGGATGGATGTTCCGCGCTGGAGGTCTTCAGGATCCTGCCGCTTCGCTCCGGATGGAAGACCATAGAAGATGCCGCCTGGATGATGACTTCAATCGGATGGAGATCCTCTTCTGCCCCGCTTGGATGAAGACTTTGACCGGATCATGGACCCTCTTCAGCCCCCGCTTGGGCTTGGATCAGGACATCGGAGGAGCTCTTCAGGACGGATCGGTGAACCTGGATGGTGAAGACAAGGTAGGAAGATCTTCAGGGGCTTAGTGTTAGGTTTATTTAAGGGGGGTTTGGGTTAGATTAGGGGTATGTGGGTGGTGGGTTGTAATGTTGGGGGGGGGGTATTGTATTTATTCTTTTACAGGCAAAAGAGCTGAAATTCTTGGGGCATGCCCCGCAAAGGGCCCTGTTCAGGGCTGGTAAGGTAAAAGAGCTTTTAACTTTTTTAATTTAGAATAGGGTAGGGAATTTTTTATTTTGGGGGGCTTTGTTATTTTATTAGGGGGCTTAGAGTAGGTGTAATTAGTTTAAAATTGTTGTAATATTTTTCTTATGTTTGTAAATATTTTTTTATTTTTTGTAACTTAGTTCTTTTTTATTTTTTGTACTTTAGCTAGATTATTTAATTGTATTTATTTGTAGGAATTGTATTTAATTAATTTATTGATAGTGTAGTGTTAGGTTAATTGTAGGTAATTGTAGGTAGTTTATTTAATTAATTTATTGATAGGGTAGTGTTAGGTTTAATTATATCTTAGGTTAGGATTTATTTTACAGGTAAATTTGTTATTATTTTAACTAGGTAACTATTAAATAGTTCTTAACTATTTAATAGCTATTGTACCTGTTTAAAATAATTACAAAGTTGCCTGTAAAATAAATATTAATCCTAAAATAGCTATAATATAATTATAATTTATATTGTAGCTATATTAGGATTTATTTTACAGGTAAGTATTTAGCTTTAAATAGGAATAAGTTATTTAATAAGAGTTAATTTATTTCGTTAGATGTAAATTATATTTAAGTTAGGGGGGTGTTAGTGTTAGGGTTAGACTTAGCTTTAGGGGTTAATACATTTATTAGAATAGCGGTGAGGTCCGCTCGGGCAGATTAGGGGTTAATAATTGAAGGTAGGTGTCGGCGATGTTAGGGAGGGCAGATTAGGGGTTAATACTATTTATGATAGGGTTAGTGAGGCGGATTAGGGGTTAATAACTTTATTATAGTAGCGCTCAGGTCCGCTCGGCAGATAGGGGTTAATAAGTGTAGGCAGGTGTCGGCGACGTTGAGGGGGGCAGATTAGGGGTTAATAAATATAATATAGGGGTCGGCGATGTTAGGGCAACAGATTAGGGGTACATAGGGATAACGTAGGTTGCGGCGGTTTACGGAGCGGCAGATTAGGGGTTAAAAAAAATATGCAGGGGTCAGCGATAGCGGGGGCGGCAGAATAGGGGTTAATAAGTGTAAGGTTAGGGGTTGTTTAGACTCGGGGTACATGTTAGAGTGTTAGGTGCAGACGTAGGGAAGTGTTTCCCCATAGGAAACAATGGGGCTGCGTTAGGAGCTGAACGCTGCTTTTTTGCAGGTGTTAGTTTTTTTTTCAGCTCAAACAGCCCCCATTGTTTCCTATGGGAGAATCGTGCACGAGCACGTTTTTGAGGCTGGCCGCGTCCGTAAGCAACTCTGGTATCGAGAGTTGCATTTGCGGTTAAAAATGCTCTACGCTCCTTTTTTGGAGCCTAACGCAGGCATTTGTTTGAACTCTCGATACCAGAGTTAAATTTATGGTGCGGCCAGAAAAAAACCCGCGGAGCGTTAACAGCCCTTGTACCGCCAAACTCCAAATCTAGGCCTAGGTTTTGCCTTTATGATGATGTAAAAAATGCCTAGCAACACTGGTAATTTGTTTGCACTTTTCTACATCCTTTTGCTGCATTTCTTATGTTGCTGAGGTGTTCAGTAATTCTAACACCCATTTGCCTAGTAGTCATGCCTACGTAAAAACAATTGCAGCTACAGGATAGACAATAGATCACATTAGAGGTTTTGCAAGTAATGTGATTCTGGATTGTCCATTTTCTATTGTATCTATCCATCATAAATTTCTTTTTAACCATATATATGCAGTTTTTACAATTACCACATGCTATGGAATCCTTTATAGATTGGGGCTTTTTTTGGCATTTCTATCGAAGTGGCTGCAAGTTAATTGGTCACTTAAATTGTTGGCACGTCTATAGGTACACAATGGTTTCTGTGGGATAGTGGAATTTAGTTGTTCATCTAATTGTAGTATGTGCCAGTGTTTTGATAGTATGTTAGACACCTGTTGGCTTTGGCTACAATATGTAGAGATGAATCTTACAGGGTTGGAATTTTCCTCTGTCTTTTTTGGTCTAAAGAAGCTCCTCTCTATTTTTGTGTAATGCTTTCTGATAGGCTCTCTTAAGAGACTTTCTAGTAGTAACCCCCTCAACAGTAATCTCTCCCTTAGTTCATTGGCAGCCCTTTTGAAAGAATCTAAATGATGTAGAATTTTCTACGGATCTTAGATATTCCCCAATGGGTAAACTCCTAATAGTATTGGGGTGATGAAAGCTATGTGCATTTGAATATTATTGGTGGCCGTAGGCTTTCTAAAGGTTTCCGTCTCTAGATTGTAATCACCTTTTGTTAATCGTTAATCTAGAATTCTACCTTGTTTAACATCATGTGTCATAGTCAGATACAGTCCAAAAGGTTCTCATTAAGGGTAGAGATAAAGTGTCTTGGAGTAGTTCTACAGAGCCCTCCCATACAAAAAAGATATCATCTATATACCTGGACCAGTGGGGTAATGTATTTGGTAAACTGTAGGAGGTTATTATGAAAAACTACAGTTTCCTCCCACCAGCCCAGGTATATATTTGATAGGGTAGGGGCGCAGGATGTCCCCATCGCCGTTCCACACTATCTGAAGAATAAAACTTGCCATCAAAGACAAAGTAGTTGTGTTCTAGCACAAACTCCAACAGATCAATGATAAATTGTTTGGTTTCATCTGTAAGATCTTGTTTTTTGATAGAAAATGGGACACTGGCAGTGCACCCCCACTTCTTATCTATGCTTGTGTAGAGAGACTCCACATCGCACGTTACTAAATCGACTGTGAATTTACAGTTAATGTATTAATTTTATTTAGTATGTGCATAGTATCTCTAGTATGAGAGGGCAAACCATCCACTATATATCTAACGCCTAGCATCCACATATCTACTGGCCTTCTCATGTCATTGACCCCAATGCCAGAGACAATGGGTCTCCCCGGTGGGGCATTCTAGATTTTCTATGGATCTTAGGTAATAGATATAATGTTGCTATTGTGGGGGTGTTTGACATCTAGATATTGTAACTCTTTTTATTCAATGATGCCATCAGCAAGCTGCTGAACAAATCAATTTTTGTATACTGTTTAAGAAAGTCCTCTGTTGGATTCCCAAAAGAGATTTTTGTAATTCTTTTGGATTATTTAATGTTTTTAAACCTCTGTAGTGTACATTTCAGTGGGCCATATTACAATGTTACCCTCCTTATCACTTTGTTTAATTTGGACATCCGTCCATTGTTTCATAGATTTAAGTGCTAATTTTTCTTCTCAGAGAGGTTATCAGCCAATGTAACCATTTCTGCGTCGGAATTGCCAAAAGTCCTTTGCACACTAAATCAAGAAATGTTACAGTATTAAATGAAGTGCTCGATGGGGGTATAAATTGAGATTTAGTTTTTAATACATCTCGCCACTTTGTATCACTATGTAGTGTCTCTTTGGGATCCCTTTCAGATTCTTCTAAGAGGGAGATAACATCTTTTATCGCAGTTACATCATTCCAATCTAAACCCTCTATGTCAGAATTGGAGGAAACATATTTCTTAAGTAGTATTTTCCTTGTAAATAAATGCACATCTTTAATAGTCTCAAACTTGTCAAGTTTAGCTGTAGGAACAAATGACAGGCCTTTTTTTAAAACTGAAATCTGAGTTTCAGTCAAAATTTTGTCAGATAGATTAATTATATTTAGTTCTTTTTGACTTGTTTCTTTTTGGGGAATGATTTCTGATTGAATTTGACTTGCTTTCTGGTTTTAAGTGGTTAAAGTTTTAAACTTTAATATTTCTCTAGTTATAGTTGAATGTATCAACATAAATACTATTAATTACAGGAATGAGTGCTAATTAACCCCTTCTTAGCCAGTCTTCACCCTATCCTTCTCAATGTAACATAATATCCCCCAGTCTCAGTCCGACACAGATTGATGCTTACGTCACTACAGATGTTCCGAATGCAAATTCGGCACTAACTACTTTTGATAGTTAACAAATACCTACCAGGTACGCTTGCCACTATTCTGGCCCAGCGTACCTGGTTTTTAATCCGACGCCCTAGGAATCAATGGGAGTCTGAAAGCAGCGAAAGCTCATGTTTGCTGCTGCCCGATATCCCATTGATTCCTATGGGAGAATAAAAGTTATGTTTACACCAAACACCCTAACATAAGCCCCGAGTCTAAACACCACTAATCTGCCGCCCCGACATCGCCACCACCTACATTATATTTATTAACCCCTAATCTGCCACCCCTTACACCACTGCCACCTACATTATACTTATTAACCCCTAATCTGCGATGCCCAATGTCGCTGCCACTATATTAAATTTATTAACCCCTAAACCTAAGTCTAACCCTAACAGTAACACCCCCTAACTTAAATATAATTTAAATCTAAATAAAATTCATATCATTACCTAAATTATTCCTTTTTAAAACTAAATACTTACCTATAAAATAAACCCTAAGCTAGCTACAATATAACTAATGGTTACATTGTATCTAGCTTAGGATTTATTTTTATTTTACAGGCAACTTTGTATTTATTTTAACTAGGTAGAATAGTTATTAAATAGTTATTAACTATTTAATAACTACCTTGCTAAAATAAATACAAATTTACCTGTAAAATAAAACCTAACCTAAGTTACAATAACACCTTACACTATAATTAAATAAATTCCCTACTTTAAATACAATTAAATAAATTAAATTAGCTAAAGTGCAAAAAAAACACTAAATTACAGAAAATAATAAACAAATTACAAGATATTTAAACTAATTACAAATAATCTAATAGCCCTATCAAAATAAAAAAGCCCCCCCCCAAATATAACAGTTAGCTCTTTTGCGGCCCAAAGCCCAGACCTAAAAATAAAACCCACCCAATACACCCTTAAAAAACCTAACACTATCCCCCTGAAGATCGACTTACTGTTCTGAAGACCGGACATCCATCCTTAAGGAAGCGGCAGAAGTCTTTGTCCAACCAGGCCGAAGTCTTCAACAAAGCCAGGAGAAATCTTCATACAAGCCGGGTGAAGTGAACCTCCAGACGGGCAGAAGTCTTCTAAATTTGTATTTATTTTAGCTAGGTAGTTATTAACAGTTAAAGGGACATGAAACCCAATTTTTTTCTTTCATGATTTAGAAAGAGCATGCATTTTTAAACAACTTTCTAATTTGCTTCTATTATCTAATTTGTTTTATTCTCTTGATAATCTTTGCTGAAAAAGCATATCTAGATAGGCTCAGAAGCTCCTGAATGGTTGCTGCACATAGAAGCCTTGTGTGATTGGCTCACCCATGTGCATTGGTATTTCTTCAGCAAAGAATATCTAAAAAAATAAGCAACATAAATAATAGAAGTAAATTGGAATGTTGTTTAAATTTGTATTCTCCATCTGAATCATGAAATAAAAATTGTGGGTTTAGTGTCCCTTTAATAACTATTTAGTAACTAATCTACCTAGTTAAAATAAATACAAACTTGCCTGTAAAATAAAAATAAACCCTAAGCTAGATACAATGTAACTATTAGTTATATTGTAGCTAGCTTAGGGTTTATTTTACAGGTAAGTATTTAGTTTTAAATAGGAATAATTTAGTTAATGATAGGAATTTGATTTAGATTTACTTAAATAATATTTAGGTTAGGGGGTGTTAGGGTAAGACTTAGGTTTAGGGGTTAATCAATTTAATATAGTGGCGGTGACATTGGAGACGGCAGATTAAGGGTTAATAAGTATAATGTAGGTAGCGGCGGTGTAGGGGGGGCCGATTAGGGGTTAATAACATAATGTAGGTGGCGGTGGGCTCTGGGAGCGGCAGGATAGGGGTTAATAAGTTTATTAGAGTGGCGGTGGGCTCAGCGGCAGTTTAGGGGTTAATAACTTTATTTAGTTGCGGCGGGGTCCGTGAGCAGCGGGATAGGGGTAAAACAATATAGTATAGTGGTGGCGTTTTTTTTGACAGTATAACAATAAAGCTGGGAAAAAGCCGAAGAGCAGCGAGATCGATGACTGTCAGTTAACAACAGTCCGCTGCTCATCGCCCCGTATTTGGTGCGCGGCTTTTTGACAGCTTTTTTGGTAACTTTTGAGAACGTATTCAGGTCCGCGGCAGCGATGTTAGGCGATCTTAGGCGAGCGTATTGGTGCCGTTGAATGCAAGTAAGTTGACGGCTTGATAAGTAGGCCTCTACAGGGAGTGCAGAATTATTAGGCAAATTAGTATTTTGACCACATCATCCTCTTTATGCATGTTGTCTTTCTCCAAGCTGTATAGGCTCGAAAGCCTACTACCAATTAAGCATATTAGGTGATGTGCATCTCTTTAATGAGAAGGGGTGTGGTCTAATGACATCAACACCCTATCTCAGGTGTGCATAATTATTAGGCAACTTCCTTTCCTTTGGCAAAATGGGTCAAAAGAAGGACTTGACAGGCTCACAAAAGTCAAAAATAGTGAGATATCTTGCAGAGGGATGCAGCACTCTTAAAATTGCAAAGCTTCTGAAGCGTGATCATCGAACAATCAATCGTTTCATTCAAAATAGTCAACAGGGTCGCAAGAAGCGTGTGGAAAAACCAAGGCTCAAAATAACTGCCCATGAACTGAGAAAAGTCAAGCGTGCAGCTGCCTAGATGCCACTTGCCACCAGTTTGGCCATATTTCAGAGCTGCAACATCACTGGAGTGCCCAAAAGCACAAGGTGTGCAATACTCAGAGACATGGCCAAGGTAAGAAAGGCTGAAAGACGACCACCACTGAACAAGACACACAAGCTGAAACGTCAAGACTGGGCCAAGAAATATCTCAAGACTGATTTTTCTAAGGTTTTATGGACTGATGAAATGAGAGTGAGTCTTGATGGGCCAGATGGATGGGCCCGTGGCTGGATTGGTAAAGGGCAGAGAGCTCCAGTCCGACTCAGACGCCAGCAAGGTGGAGGTGGAGTACTGGTTTGGGCTGGTATCATCAAAGATGAGCTTGTGGGGCCTTTTCGGGTTGAGGATGGAGTCAAGCTCAACTCCCAGTCTTACTGCCAGTTTCTGGAAGACACCTTCTTCAAGCAGTGGTACAGGAAGAAGTCTGCATCCTTCAAGAAAAACATGATTTTCATGCAGGACAATGCTCCATCACACGCATCCAAGTACTCCACAGCGTGGCTGGCAAGAAAGGGTATAAAAGAAGAAAATCTAATGACATGGCCTCCTTGTTCACCTGATCTGAACCCCATTGAGAACCTGTGGTCCATCATCAAATGTGAGATTTACAAGGAGGGAAAACAGTACACCTCTCTGAACAGTGTCTGGGAGGCTGTGGTTGCTGCTGCACGCAATGTTGATGGTGAACAGATCAAAACACTGACAGAATCCATGGATGGCAGGCTTTTGAGTGTCCTTGCAAAGAAAGGTGGCTATATTGGTCACTGATTTGTTTTTGTTTTGTTTTTGAATGTCAGAAATGTATATTTGTGAATGTTGAGATGTTATATTGGTTTCACTGGTAAAAATAAATAATTGAAATGGGTATATATTTGTTTTTTGTTAAGTTGCCTAATAATTATGCACAGTAATAGTCACCTGCACACACAGATATCCCCCTAAAATAGCTATAACTAAAAACAAACTAAAAACTACTTCCAAAACTATTCAGCTTTGATATTAATGAGTTTTTTGGGTTCATTGAGAACATGGTTGTTGTTCAATAATAAAATTAATCCTCAAAAATACAACTTGCCTAATAATTCTGCACTCCCTGTATATCTGTATACATATGTATTTATATGTGTATATATGTATTTACAGACATATATACACATATAAACACATAAATACATACTGTATGTACACATATATAGACATACAGTGGGGCAAAAAAGTATTTAGTCAGCCACCAATTGTGCAAGTTCTCCCACTTAAGAAGATGAGAGAGGCCTGTAATTTTCATCATAGGTATACCTCAACTATGAGAGACAAAATGTGGAAACAAATCCAGACAATCACATTGTCTGATTTGGAAAGAATTTATTTGCATATTATGGTGGAAAATAAGTATTTGGTCACCTACAAACAAGCAAGATTTCTGGCTCTCACAGACCTGTATCTTCTTCTTTAAGAGGCTCCTCTGTCCTCCACTCATTACCTGTATTAATGGCACCTGTTTGAGCTTGTTATCAGTCTAAAAGACACATGTCCACAACCTCAAACAGTCACACTCCAAACTCCACTATGGTGAAGACCAAAGAGCTGTCGAAGGACACCAGAAACAAAATTGTAGACCTGCACCAGGCTGGGAAGACTCAATCTGCAATAGGCAAGCAGCTTGGTGTGAAGAAATCAACTGTGGGAGCAATAATTTGAAAATGGAAGACATACAAGACCACTGATAATCTCCCTCGATCTGGGGCTCCACACAGGATCTCACCCTGTGGGGTCAAAATGATCACAAGAATGGTGAGCAAACATCCCAGAACCACACAGGGGGACCTAGTGAATGACCTGCAGAGAGCTGGGACCAAAGTAACAAAGGCTACCATCAGTAACACACTACGCCGCCAGGGACTCAGATCCTGCAGTGCCAGACGTGTCCCCCTGCTTAAGCCAGTACATGTCTGGGCCCATCTGAAGTATGTTAGAGAGCATTTGGATGATCCAGAAGCAGATTGGGAGAATGTCATATGGTCAGATGAAACCAAAGTAGAACTGTTTGGTAGAAACACAACTCGTGTTTGGAGGAGAGAGAATGCTTAGTTGCAACCAAAGAACACCATACCTACTGTGAAGAATGGGGGTGGCAACATCAGGCTTTGGGGCTGTTTCTCTACAAAGGGAACAAGAAGACTGATCCGTGTACATGAAAGAATGAATGTATCGTGAGATTTTGAGTGCAAACCTCCTTCCATCAGCAAGGGCATTGAAGATGAAACGTGGCTGGGTCTTTCAGCATGACAATGATCCAAAACACACCACCTGGGCAAAGAAGGAGTGGCTTCGTAAGAAGCATTTCAAGGTCCTGGAGTGGCCTAGCCAGTCTCCAGATCTCAACCCCATAGAAAACCTTTGGAGGGAGTTGAAAGTCTGTGTTGCCCAGCGACAGCCCCAAAACATCACTGCTCTAAAGGAGATCTGCATGCAGAAATGGGCCAAAATACCAGCAACAGTGTGTGACAACCTTGTGAAGACTTACAGAAAACGTTTGACCTCTATCATTGCCAACAAGGGATATATAACAAAGTATTGAGATGAACTTTTGATATTGACCAAATACTTATTTTCTACCATAATTTGCAAATAAATTCTTTCCAAATCAGACAATGTGATTGTCTAGATTTGTTTCCACATTTTCTCTCTCATAGTTGAGGTATGCCTATGATGAAAATTACAGGCCTCTCTCATCTTCTTAAGTGGGAGAACTTGCACAATTGGTGGCTGACTAAATACTTTTTTGCCCCACTGTATATATAAGTGCATTGGAGCCCTTAGCAGTTAAGTAAATGAAAACATATTAAACCATATTTATGCAATATTCATTTTCAATATTCAGTGTTAAAAAAGACTGCAAAGGGCTTTAACATAGAGATTCATACATACATACACATATCTAAATATGTATATGTATGTATGTGTATATATATATATATATATATATATATATATATATACAACAACATTTAAAATTAGGGGGAGGTAAAAGGTGATTTTAAAATTCTCCACTACGCACAAAATATAGAGAAATGTTCTCTCTCTCTCTCTCTCTCTCTCTCTCTCTATATATATATATATATATATATATATATATATATATATATATATATTCAATGCTATGAAGAAAACCAACCCATAAAATTTAAGAATAATCTACCATCGATTCTTTGTGGCCTAAGGGCCAAATTAATTTAAAGATACTTCAGATAAAGAATTTAGTAGCACGAAGACAAATATCACAAGGTATATAGAAAAGATAGGAAATGAATAAAGAATAAAAAATAAAAAATAAAACCAACAAATAACAACATACACCAACATATGACATTAATATAAAAATAAATAAATAAAAAAATACAAAATAGTAGTAACAGTTATCACAATGCACACCTAGGATGTGTGTTTTTAACACAACCATGGGGCCCAGGTGTGGAGAGTATCCTCTTTTGGACCCTCTCCGCCCCTGGTCCCCATCCTTTTAGCCTGAATGTAGTGAATGTTGTGCCAATGGTCCATCCTAACTAATTCACCATCACTTGATTTTAGTATCACTTTTTAATTATTTCCCATGCCTTTTTTTTTTTTTTTTTTCACTTTGCACCAAAAAATATTTTCCTTTCGATCTAACCAATAGATTATAGAAAGTTATTCACTGATTTATTTAGTTATACACTCACTTGAGATAGCACACGTTTACACCTAGTCTTAGTATACTATTACAGGGACCAGTACTGGGATTGGTGCTGCCCACTTTTGTGAATTTTGTTCCATTGGCCGACACTCTCTATATAAACCTTCCACAGGTAACACCACTAGATCTCTGATGAAGCGCATGTGAGCATGCGCGAAACGCGTCAGTCTAGCACCCCTTGCACACCTGTGTTAGTGCTAATCACCTTTGTATACCAAATAAAGTCACCTGGCTTCAAGTTCCTGAGTCCTCGCTTTTCTTCTTGTATCCTATATATATATATATATATATACACTATATATTTATATGTGTACATATGTATTTATATGTGTATATATGTAGTTACAGACAAATAAACACATAAATACATATGCATACATATATAGCCATATACATAAGTGCATTGGAGACCTTTGCAGTTAAGTAGATGAAATACATATTTATGCAATATTCTTAAGTATTTAACTGTGTATTTACTATATATATCTCACATTCCAATGTTCTGCATAAAGGGGAATATGTTCTATGTATTTTTAAATATATATATATATATATATATATATATATATATATTTAGATCTAGCCCTATATATCATCAAGTATATAAATATATATATATATATATATATATATATATATATATATTTGTGCAAATATCCATCAGATATACATTTAATTATCTCGTTAAGAATAAATAGAACATATTCTGCTATGCACAGTACATTAGATTATGAAAGATGCAATATTATCTTCTCAAAGTTTATTTTTTACCATGATGTTACGAGAGCAAACTTTTTACTTTCAACTCATAATACGAGCGTGAATATCCGAGAGCAAAAAATTACTTATAGCAGTTTTAACCCCTTAAGGACCGGGCATTTCAGACTTAAAGGAACATTAAACCCAAAAATGTTCTTTCATAATTCAGGCAGAGAATACGATTTTAAACAACATTCCAATTTACTTCTATTATTTAATTTGCTTCATTATTTAGATATCCTTAGTTAAAGAAATAACAATGCACACGGGTGAGCCAATCACATGAGGCATCTATTTGCAGCCACCATGGACTTTCTAAAGATACCATTATTTTCATCATATCTTATAATTTACTATAAAAAAAATTATAAAATATGAGGAAAAAATGGAAAAAAACACACTTTTTCTAACTTTGACCCCCAAAATCTGTTACACATCTACAACCACCAAAAAACACCCATGCTAAATAGTTTCTAAATTTTGTCCTGATTTTAGAAATACCCAATGTTTACATGTTTTTTGCTTTTTTTGTAAACTATAGGGCCATAAATACAAGTAGCACTTTGCTATTTCCAAACCATTTCTTTTCAAAATTAGCGATAGTTACATTAGAACACTGATATCTTTCAGGAATCTCTGAATATCCATTGACATGTATATATTTTTTTTTAGTAGACAACCCAAAGTATTGATTTAGGCCCATTTTGGTATATTTCATGCCACCATTTCACCGCCAAATGCAATCAAATACAAAAAACCGTTCACTTTTCACAAGTTTTTTCACAAACTTTTGGTTTCTCACTGAAATTATTTACAAACAGCTTGTGCAATTATGGCATAAATGGTTGTAAATTCTTCTCTGGGATCCCCTTTGTTCAGAAATAGCAGACATATATGACTTTGGCGTTGCTTTTTGGAAATTAGAAAGCCGCTAAATGCCACTGCGCACCACACGTGTATTATGCCCAGCAGTGAAGGGGTTAATTAGGGAGCATGTAGGGAGCTTTTTGGGGTAGTTTTAGCTTTAGTGTAGTGTAGTAGACAACCCCAAGTATTGATCTAGGCCAATTTTGGTATATTTCATGCCACCATTTCACCACCAAATGCGATCAAATTAAAAAAAACGTTTTTTTTCTCAATTTTAGGTTTCTCACTGAAATTATTTACAAACAGCTTGTGCAATTATGGCACAAATGGTTGTAAATGCTTCTCTGGGATCCCCTTTGTTCAGAAATAGCAGACATATATGGCTTTGGCATTGCTTTTTGGTAATTAGAAGGCCTCTAAATGCTGCTGCGCATCACACGTGTATTATGGCTAGCAGAGAAGGGGTTAATTATGTAGCTTGTAGGGAACTTGCAGGGTTAATTTTATCTTTAGTGTAGAGCTCAGCCTCCCACCTGAAACATCAGACCCCCTGATCCCTCCCAAACAGCTCTCTTCCCTCCCCCACCCCACAATTGTCCCCGCCATCTTAAGTACTGGCAGAAACTCTGCCAGTACTAAAATAAAAGGTATTTGGCCCTTTTTTTTAAAAAAAAAAAAAAGAAGCATATTTACATATGCTGATGTGTAGGATCCCCCCTTAGACCCCAACCTCACTGATCCCCCCACCAAACAGCTCTCTAACCCTTCCACTCTGCTTAATGGGCGCCATCTTGGGTACTGGCAGCTGTCTGCCAGTACCCAGTTTTGTAAAAAAAAGTGGCTTTTCTTAAAATGCCCTTTTCTGTAGTGTAGCTTTCCCCCCCCCCCCACCAAGACCAACCCCCAACCCCTTCCAGATCCCTTAGATTACATTTATAATACTGAAATTTTATTAGTTTTTTTTTACTTTGAACTTTTTTTTCTGTAGTGTAGCGGTTCCCACCCGCTCCCGTCCGTGCACGCGAACAACCCACCACCCCCCGTGCACGCGCGCGCTCCCGTGCACGCGTGGGCTCCCGTGCGCGCCCCCCGTAGGTCCCGCCCCCGATCCCGCCCCCCTCCACTCCACACAGAGCATCGATGGCCGCCCACCCGCCTCCCACGTAAGCTCCCACCCGCCAACGATACCGGCCACCGATGTCCGGTGCAGAGAGGGCCACAGAGTGGCTCTCTCTGCATCGGATGGCCAAGGGGGGTTATTGCAGGATGCCTCCATATCGAGGCATCACTGCAATAACGGAAAGCAGCTGGAAGCAAGCAGGATCGCTTCCAGCTGCTTTCCAGACCAAGGACGTACGCCACACGTCCTCGGTCATTAACTGTATTTTTTTTGCGGACGTGTGGCGTACTTCCTTGGTCGTTAAGGGGTTAAACTTCCCCAAAAGATCAGAGCATTTTTTTTATTTTTGCCATCACTCCATTTAAACAGAAATAGAGCCTTGTTTTTTTTATTTTCCTATCAAAACTATATTTAACCCCTTAAT
The DNA here is from genome assembly GCF_027579735.1 of Bombina bombina. Classification (NCBI taxonomy): domain Eukaryota; kingdom Metazoa; phylum Chordata; class Amphibia; order Anura; family Bombinatoridae; genus Bombina; species Bombina bombina. Next base: position 945,991,243 of record NC_069499.1, read on the forward strand.
GACCGCAGCACTTTTCCATTTTCTGTCCGTTTGGGACCAAGGGCTATTTTTACATTTTTGCGGGTGTTTGTGTTTAGCTGTAATTCTCCTCTTACTCATTTACTGTACCCCCCACACATATTATATACCGTTTTTCTCGCCATTAAATGGACTTTCTAAAGATACCATTATTTTCATCATATCTTATAATTTACTATAAAAAAAATTATAAAATATGAGGAAAAATTGAAAAAAAATACACTTTTTCTAACTTTGACCCCCAAAATCTGTTTACACATCTACAACCACCAAAAAACACCCCATGCTAAATAGTTTCTAAATTTTGTCCTGAGTTTAGAAATACCCAATGTTTACATGTTCTTTGCTTTTTTTGCAAGTTATAGGGCCATAAATACAAGTAGCACTTTGCTATTTCCAAACCATTTTTTTTTTCAAAATTAGCGCTAGTTACATTAGAACACTAATATCTTTCAGGAATCTCTGAATATCCATTGACATGTATATATTTTTTTTTTTAGTAGACATCCCAAAGTATTGATCTAGGCCAATTTTGGTATATTTCATGCCACCATTTCACCGCCAAATGCGATCAAATAAAAAAAATTGTTCACTTTTTCACAAATATTTTCACAAACTTTAGGATTCTCACTGAAATTATTTACAAACAGCTTATGCAATTATGGCACAAATGGTTGTAAATTCTTCTCTGGGATCCCCTTTGTTCAGAAATAGCAGACTTATATGGCTTTGGTGTTGCTTTTTGGTAATTAGAATGCCACTAAATGCCACTGTGCACCACACGTGTATTATGCCCAGCAGTGAAGGGGTTAATTAGGGAGCATGTAGGGAGCTTTTTGGGGTAATTTTAGCTTTAGTGTAGTGTAGTAGACAACCCCAAGTATTGATCTAGGCCCATTTTGGTATATTTCATGCCCACCATTTCACCGCCACAAATGCGATCAAATTAAAAAAAAAACGTTAAATTTTTCACAATTTTAGGTTTCTCACTGAAATCATTTACAAACAGCTTGTGCAATTATGCACAAATGGTTGTAAATGCTTCTCTGGGATCCCCTTTGTTCAGAAATAGCAGACATATATGGCTTTGGCGTTGCTTTTTGGTATTTAGAAGGCCGCTAAATGCCGCTGCGCATCACACGTGTATTATGGCGAGCAAGTGAAGGGGTTAATAGGTAGCTTGTAGGGAGCTTGCAGGGTTAATATCACATTTAGTGTAGAGCTCCGCCTCCCACCTGAAACATCAGACCCCCTGATCCCTCCCAAACAGCTCTCTACCCTCCCCCACCCCACAATTGTCCCCGCCATCTTAAGTACTGGCAGAAAGTCTGCCAGTACTAAAATAAAAGCTATATTTGTTGTTTTTTGTGTTTTTAAAAAGCATATTTACATATGCTGCTGTGTACTACCCCCCCCCTTAGCCCCCAACCTCACTGATCCCCCCCAAACAGCTCTATAACCCTCCCAATCTAACTTAATATGCGCCCATCTTGGGTACTGGCAGCTGTCTGCCAGTACCCAGTTTAGAAGAAAATATGGGTTTTTTTTATTTTTATTACAATTTTCGTAGTGTACGCTTCCCCCCACACAAAACCAACCCCCCACCCCTCCACGATCTATTTTTGTGCTTTTGCACAAACAAGATTGAGCCCTTTTTCCTATCAATATTTTCCGTAGTGTAGCGGTTCCCACCCGCTCCCGCCCCGTGCACGCGCCCACCCGCCAACCTCCGTGCACTGTGCGCGCTCCCGCGCGCCCACCGCGCGCGCCCCCCGCCTCCGATCCCGCCCCCCCTTGATGGCAGAACATACACCGATGGCCGCCCACCCCGCCTCCCAAGTCGGCTCCCACCCACCAACGATACCGGCCATCGATGTCCGGTGCAGGGAGGGCCACAGAGTGGCTCTCTCTGCATCGGATGGCCATGTAAAGTTATTGCAGGATGCCTCCATATCGAGGCATCACTGCAATAACCGGAAAGCAGCTGGAAGCGAGCAGGATCGCTTCCAGCTGCTTTCCACACCGAGGACGTGCAGGGTACGTCCTCAGGCATTAACTGCCTTTTTTTTTGACGACGTACCTGCACGTCCTCGGTCATTAAGGGGTTAAGTAGACAACCTAAAATATTGGTCTAGGCCCATTTTGGTATATTTCATGCCACCATTTCACCGCCAAATGTGATCAAATAAAAAAAAATCATTAACTTTTTCACAAATATCAGGTTTCTCGCTGAAATTACAAACAACTTGTACAATTATGGCACCAATTGTTGTAAAAGCTTCTCTGGGATCCCCTTTGTTCAGATATAGCAGACATATATGACTTTGCCATTGCTTTTTGCTAATTAAAAGGCCGCTAATTCCAGCTGAGAACAACACTTTTATTATTCCCAGGAGTGAATGGGGTTAATTAGGTAGCTTGTAAGGTTAATTTTAGCTTTAGTGTAGAGATTAGCCTCCCACCTGACAGTTCCCACCCCCTGATCCCTCCCTGATCTCTCTCAAACAGCTCTTTTCCCTCCCCCACCCCCCACTGGTCACCCCCATCTTAAAGGGACACTGAACCCAAATTTTTTCTTTCTTGATTCAGATAGAGCATGCAATTTTAAGCCACTTTCTAATTTACTCCTATTATCAATGTTTCTTTGTTCTCTTGCTATCTTTATTTGAAAAAGAAGGCATCTAAGCTTTTTTCTTTGTTCAGAACTCTGGACAGCAGTTTTTGATTGTTGGATTAATTTATCCACCAATCAGCAAGGACAACCTAGGTTGTTCACCAAAAATGGGCCGGCATCTAAACTTACATTCTTGCATTTCAAATAAAGATACCAAGAGAATAAAGAAAATTTGATAATAGGAGTAAATTAGAAAGTTGCTTAAAATTGGATGCTCTATCTGAATCACGAAAGAAAAAAATTGGGTTCAGTGTCCCTTTAAGTACTGACAGACAGTCTGCCAGTATGCAGTATTAGACTTTTTTTTTTTTTTGTTATAATTATTATAGGATTATCCCATTACCTTCCCACCTCCCTGATCCCTCCCAAAAAGCTCTCTAATCCTTCCCGCTCTAACTCATTTACACCACCTTAGGTACTGGCAGCTGTCTGCCAGTATCCAGTTTTCCATGATTTCTAAAGTTTATTTAATTAATAAAAAAAAATTCTCTGTAGTGTAGCTGCCTCCCACCTCATTTACCCCCCCACCCATCGCCCTCCCCTCCCAGATCGATTTCCCATCCCTCCACTATATTACCTACCTATCCCTCCACTCCCCTCTCTCCCTCCTTCCCTCTCCCTGCCGCTCTCAGAGTTTGTTCATTTTCTGTAGAATAGCGGTCCCACCCATTCCCGCCCCTCCCGTCCTCCTACAGCGATGGGCTGCCCACCCACCTCCCTCCTAACCCTCCCACACCACCAACAATCGGCACTACGGCTGCCTAATGCAGTGAGCGCACGTCTGTTTCTGCACTGCCCTACTTGTGGGGCATGCAGAAATAGTGCAATCTTGCTACTTTTATCAAGATCGCGGCAGCGAGAGAGACCCAGGGCTTAACATCCAGCGTTGTACAGGGTACGGAGCTAGTCATTAAGGGGTTAATTCTTGAACGTGAGTGCAAACTACTGCTCCTCTGGTAATCTAGCCCATAGCTGGTATTTGTATGTAGGATTGGCAGCTGTGCTTCATAAAAATACTGTAGGACCTATAGGTGATTGGTTACGGGATGTAGCTGGGTTCACACAATGTCTCCAAAAAGCTCAAACCTTAGGCCCCCACCATTGATCCCACTGCATATATTTTTCACAACTGTGTAGTCATTGTATCCCTTGGTTGCCAGTAACACATGTACAGAGCAGTGATGTGACCCCTTGGCTGCCAAGAGGTACACACCCATCAATGATTGTTCAGAAATAGCAGACATATATGGCTTTGGCATTGCTTTTTGGTAATTAGAAGGCCTCTAAATGCTGCTGCGCATCACACGTGTATTATGGCTAGCAGAGAAGGGGTTAATTATGTAGCTTGTAGGGAACTTGCAGGGTTAATTTTATCTTTAGTGTAGAGCTCAGCCTCCCACCTGAAACATCAGACCCCCCTGATCCCTCCCAAACAGCTCTCTTCCCGCCCCCACCCCACAATTGTCCCGCCATCTTAAGTACTGCAGAAACTCTGCCAGTACTAAAATAAAAGGTATTTGGCCCTTTTTTTTAAAAAAAAAAAAAGAAGCATATTTACATATGCTGATGTGTAGGATCCCCCCTTAGACCCCAACCTCACTGATCCCCCACCAAACAGCTCTCTAACCCTTCCACTCTGCCTTAATGGGCGCCATCTTGGGTACTGGCAGCTGTCTGCCAGTACCCAGTTTTGTAAAAAAAAGTGGCTTTTCTTAAAAAAAATGCCCTTTTCTGTAGTGTAGCTTTCCCCCCCCCCCCCCCCCCCCCCCCCACCAAGACCAACCCCCAACCCCTTCCAGATCCCTTAGATTACATTTATAATACTGAAATTTTATTAGTTTTTTTTTTACTTTGAACTTTTTTTTTCTGTAGTGTAGCGGTTCCCCACCCGCTCCCCGTCCGTGCACGCGAACAACCCACCACCCCCCGTGCACGCGCGCGCTCCCGTGCACGCGTGGGCTCCCGTGCGCGCCCCCGTAGGTCCCGCCCCCGATCCCGCCCCCCTCCACTCCACACAGAGCATCGATGGCCGCCCACCCGCCTCCCACGTAAGCTCCCACCCGCCAACGATACCGGCCACCGATGTCCGGTGCAGAGAGGGCCACAGAGTGGCTCTCTCTGCATCGGATGGCCAAGGGGGGTTATTGCAGGATGCCTCCATATCGAGGCATCACTGCAATAACCGGAAAGCAGCTGGAAGCAAGCAGGATCGCTTCCAGCTGCTTTCCAGACCAAGGACGTACGCCACACGTCCTCGGTCATTAACTGTATTTTTTTTGCGGACGTGTGGCGTACTTCCTTGGTCGTTAAGGGGTTAAACTTCCCCAAAAGACCAGAGCATTTTTTTTATTTTTGCCATCACTCCATTTAAACAGAAATAGAGCCTTGTTTTTTTTATTTTCCTATCAAAACTATATTTAACCCCTTAATGACCGCAGCACTTTTCCATTTTCTGTCCGTTTGGGACCAAGGCTATTTTTACATTTTTGCGGTGTTTGTGTTTAGCTGTAATTCTCCTCTTACTCATTTACTGTACCCACACATATTATATACCGTTTTTCTCGCCATTAAATGGACTTTCTAAAGATACCATTATTTTTATCATATCTTATAATTTACTATAAAAAAAATTATAAAATATGAGGAAAAATTGAAAAAAAATACACTTTTTCTAACTTTGACCCCCAAAAATCTGTTACACATCTACAACCACCAAAAAACACCCATGCTAAATAGTTTCTAAATTTTGTCCTGAGTTTAGAAATACCCAATGTTTACATGTTCTTTGCTTTTTTTGCAAGTTATAGGGCCATAATACAAGTAGCACTTTGCTATTTCCAAACCATTTTTTTTTCAAAATTAGCGCTAGTTACATTAGAACACTAATATCTTTCAGGAATCTCTGAATATCCATTGACATGTATATATTTTTTTTTAGTAGACTCCCAAAGTATTGATCTAGGCCAATTTTTGGTATATTTCATGCCACCATTTCACCGCCAAATGCGATCAAATAAAAAAAATTGTTCACTTTTTCACAAATATTTTCACAAACTTTTAGGATTCTCACTGAAATTATTTACAAACAGCTTATGCAATTATGGCACAAATGGTTGTAAATTCTTCTCTGGGATCCCCTTTGTTCAGAATAGCAGACTTATATGGCTTTGGTGTTGCTTTTTGGTAATTAGAATGCCACTAAATGCCACTGTGCACCACACGTGTATTATGCCCAGCAGTGAAGGGGTTAATTAGGGAGCATGTAGGGAGCTTTTTGGGGTAATTTTAGCTTTAGTGTAGTGTAGTAGACAACCCCAAGTATTGATCTAGGCCCATTTTGGTATATTTCATGCCACCATTTCACCGCCAAATGCGATCAAATTAAAAAAAAACGTTAAATTTTTCACAATTTTAGGTTTCTCACTGAAATCATTTACAAACAGCTTGTGCAATTATGGCACAAATGGTTGTAAATGCTTCTCTGGGATCCCCTTTGTTCAGAAATAGCAGACATATATGGCTTTGGCGTTGCTTTTTGGTATTTAGAAGGCCGCTAAATGCCGCTGCGCATCACACGTGTATTATGGCGAGCAGTGAAGGGGTTAATTAGGTAGCTTGTAGGGAGCTTGCAGGGTTAATATCACATTTTAGTGTAGAGCTCAGCCTCCCACCTGAAACATCAGACCCCCTGATCCCTCCCAAACAGCTCTCTTCCCTCCCCCACCCACAATTGTCCCCGCCATCTTAAGTACTGGCAGAAAGTCTGCCGAGTACTAAAATAAAAGCTATATTTGTTGTTTTTTGTGTTTTTAAAAAGCATATTTACATATGCTGCTGTGTACTACCCCCCCATATGCCCCCCAACCTCACTGATCCCCCCCAAACAGCTCTATAACCCTCCCAATCTAACTTAATATGCGCCATCTTGGGTACTGGCAGCTGTCTGCCAGTACCCAGATTTAGAAGAAAAATATGGTTTTTTTTTATTTTTATTACAATTTTCTGTAGTGTAGCTTCCCCCCACAACAAAACCAACCCCCCCACCCCTCCACGATCTATTTTTGTGCTTTTGCACAAACAAGATTGAGCCCTTTTTCCTATCAATATTTTCCGTAGTGTAGCGGTTCCCACCCGCTCCCCCCCCCTGCACGCGCCCACCCGCCAACCACCCGGCACGTGCGCGCGCCCCCGCGCCCCCAGCGCGCGCCCCCCCGCCTCCGATCCCGCCCCCCCCCTTGATGGCAGAACATACACCGATGGCCGCCCACCCGCCTCCCAAGTCGGCTCCCACCCACCAACGATACCGGCCATCGATGTCCGGTGCAGGGAGGGCCACAGAGTGGCTCTCTCTGCATCGGATGGCCATGTAAAGTTATTGCAGGATGCCTCCATATCGAGGGCATCACTGCAGTAACCGGAAAGCAGCTGGAAGCGAGCAGGATCGCTTCAGCTGCTTTCCACACCGAGGACGTGCAGGGTACGTCCTCAGGCATTAACTGCCTTTTTTTTGACGACGTACCCTGCACGTCCTCGGTCATTAAGGGGTTAAGTAGACAACCTAAAATATTGGTCTAGGCCCATTTTGGTATATTTCATGCCACCATTTCACCGCCAAATGTGATCAAATAAAAAAAATCATTAACTTTTTCACAAATATCAGGTTTCTCGCTGAAATTACAAAAAACTTGTACAATTATGGCACCAATTGTTGTAAAAGCTTCTCTGGGATCCCCTTTGTTCAGATATAGCAGACATATTATGACTTTGCCCATTGCTTTTTGCTAATTAAAAGGCCGCTAATTCCAGCTAGGCGAACAACACTTTTATTATTCCCAGGAGTGAATGGGGTTAATTAGGTAGCTTGTAAGGTTAATTTAGCTTTAATGTAGAGATTAGCCTCCCACCTGACAGTTCCCACCCCCTGATCCCTCCCTGATCTCTCTCAAACAGCTCTTTTTCCCTCCCCCACCCCCCCACTGGTCACCCCCCATCTTAAAGGGACACTGAACCCAAATTTTTTCTTTCTTGATTCAGATAGAGCATGCAATTTTAAGCCACTTTCTAATTTACTCCTATTATCAATGTTTCTTTGTTTCTCTTGCTATCTTTATTTGAAAAAGAAGGCATCTAAGCTTTTTTCTTTGTTCAGAACTCTGGACAGCAGTTTTTGATTGTTGGATTAATTTATCCACCAATCAGCAAGGACAACCTAGGTTGTTCACCAAAAATGGGCCGGCATCTAAACTTACATTCTTGCATTTCAAATAAAGATACCAAGAGAATAAAGAAAATTTGATAATAGGAGTAAATTAGAAAGTTGCTTAAAATTGCATGCTCTATCTGAATCACGAAAGAAAAAAATTGGGTTCAGTGTCCCTTTAAGTACTGACAGACAGTCTGCCAGTATGCAGTATTAGACTTTTTTTTTTTTTGTTATAATTATTATAGGATTATCCCATTACCTTCCCACCTCCCTGATCCCTCCCAAAAAGCTCTCTAATCCTTCCCGCTCTAACTCATTTACACCACCTTAGGTACTGGCAGCTGTCTGCCAGTATCCAGTTTTCCATGATTTCTAAAGTTTATTTAATTAATAAAAAAAAATTCTCTGTAGTGTAGCTGCCTCCCACCTCATTTACCCCCCCACCCATCGCCCTCCCCTCCCAGATCGATTTCCCATCCCTCCACTATATTACCTACCTATCCCTCCACTCCCCTCTCGCCCATCCTTCCCTCTCCCTGCCGCTCTCAGAGTTTGTTCATTTTCTGTAGAATAGCGGGGTCCAACCCATTCCCGCCCCTCCCGTCCTCCTACAGCGATGGGCTGCCCACCCACCTCCCTCCTAACCCCTCCCACACCACCAACAATCGGCACTACGGGCTGCCTAATGCAGTGAGCGCCACGTCTGTTTCTGCACTGCCCTACTTGTGGGGCATGCAGAAATAGTGCAATCTTGCTACTTTTATCAAGATCGCGGCAGCGAGAGAGACCCAGGGCTTAACATCCAGCGTTGTACAGGGTACGGAGCTAGTCATTAAGGGGTTAATTCTTGAACGTGAGTGCAAACTACTGCTCCTCTGGTAATCTAGCCCATAGCTGGTATTTGTATGTAGGATTGGCAGCTGTGCTTCATAAAAAATACTGTAGGACCTATAGGTGATTGGTTACGGGATTGTAGCTGGGTTCACACAATGTCTCCAAAAAGCTCAACCTTAGGCCCCCACCATTGATCCCACTGCATATATTTTTCACAACTGTGTAGTCATTGTATCCCCTTGGTTGCCAGTAACACATGTACAGAGCAGTGATGTGACCCCTTGGCTGCCAGAGGTACCACCCATCAATGAGTTGAACACCCCCATGGTTGCCTGTAACACATATAATAGAAAATGCACAGTGTAACTTGTTTTTGAGCCATATTTCTAATGCAATAAAGCCCTAGAAGGCTCTTTACATTTAGCTGACAGGGCTCATTAAAAATACTGGACATTTAAGTTTCGAGTATTTTCGTACAGATTTTATTGGACAGCTGGCTAAAATACTGGACTGTCCGGTTGAATACTGGACACCTTGCAACTCTAGTGTATAATAATTAATTTTAATATGTTTTTGATGTGCTTCCTAAAAAAAAAAATTAACCGTTACACTTCACTTCAGGTCTGAAGTCGCACTTCATATTCTAGGGCAGTTTCGGCTTTCACTCGAGCGCAGCCTATAACTTTCAACTAGTAATATGAGTTCTATTTAGCATGGTCACAATCTCCATTGAAAGGAATAGGTTGTGCTACAGCATTTTCGGCTACGCTAACCCTTCTCTGGTAAATGTGATTAACAATGGACTTGTAATATCAAGTTGCATGCTAATGTTAGTGTTGTCCAGCGATATTGCTTATTTCGAGACGCGCTATCATTAGCGCACCACTTGTAATCTGGCCCACAATTCTTAACTGTAAGAATAATACTGTCATTTAGTGTGTTTGACATGATACTTTCTTGCTTGTTAGACTTAAAATCACTTAGTAATGATTACAACGTGCTCTTTCAAAAGCCCTACAGAAACACCAGTCTCACATTTCTGTACGTATTACTGCACCTTTAATTTAAAGCTGAGCTACTTAACTAATAATAGTCTAACAAGTGAACTGAATTATGCATTAATCCCACTGTTTGCAAAGTCATGTTCTTGACAGAAATATGAGACAGGAGCAACCTCCTCCAACTTTATATTAGTAATGTAAATAAAGCTTTAGATAGTAAAAATATTTGTTTTAATGAGACTAAGACAGATATATTGTAATATAATTCATGGGAGTTTTCACTGATGTAGATATATTTATACAAGGCAAAGATTAATGTTTTGCTTGTACAGCTTGCACTTCTACGTCATTAACCCTTGACTGCTAGGAGAATTGATTATATTAAGTTTCTAAATATTAGAATCATTAGAAAGTGTGTTTTTTCAAAGAAAATAATGAAAGCAAAATAAATTTAAAACAATTAAAATGTCAATTATTTGTGTTAAATAAAATCACTGAAATGTTTTGGCTGGTAAAATAAATCTATCCTGCACAGAGATTAATCACCTTCCTACAAAAATATGTCTTCAAGAGTGCAGCATTTTGCCAGAAAGCCATGACCGAAACCCACTGTCCTGCACTGACCTTATTCCCTTAAAGGGACAGTCAAGTCCAAAAAAAAAACTTTCATGATTTAATTAGGGAATGTAATTTTAAACAACTTTCCAATTTACTTTTATCACCAATTGTGCTTTGTTCTCTTGGTATTCTTAGTTAAGAATTAAACCTAGGAGGTTCATATGCTAATTTCTTAGACCTTGAAGACTGCCTCTAATTTGAATGCATTTTGACCACTAGAGGGCATTAGTTCATGTGTTTCATATAGATAACATTGAGCTCATGCACGTGAAGTTATCCTGGCGTGAGCACTGATTGACTAAAATACAAGTCTGTCAAAAGAACTGAAATAAGGGGGCAGTTTACAGAGGCATAGATACAAGGTAAATACAGAGGTAAAAAGTGTATTATTATAACTGTGTTGGTTATGCAAAACTGGGGAATGGATAATAAAGGGATTATCTTTCTTTTTAAACAATAAAAATTATGGTATTGCCTGTCCCTTTAAATGGCACTACTTGGTGCAAGTGTGGTAGGAGAATGAATGTGCACACAGCCTACCGCTGTACAGGCATCTGGAGAGCAGCACAAGTTATCAATTGCTCAGGGGTGCATTCCATTGCATCAGAATTTCCATATTAAACTTTGTTTTTTAATTTAAAGGGCCATGAAATCCAAAATTTTCATTCATGATTCAGACAGAATTTACAATTTTTAAACAACTTTATAATTTACTTCTATTATCGAATTTCCTTCATTCTATTGGTATCCTTTGTTGAGGGAGAAACGATGCATTACTAGGAGCTAGCTTAAAGGAATAGTCTAGTCTAAATTAAACTTTTATGATTCAGATAGAGCATGCAATTTTAAGCATTATCAATGTTTCTTCTTTCTCTTGGTATCTTTATTTAGAAAAGCAGGAATGTGAGCATAGGACCCAGCCCATTTTTTGTTCAGCACCTCGGTAGCGCTTTCTGATTGGTGTCTAAATGTAGCCACCAATCAGCAAGCTCTACCCAGGTGCTGAACAAAAAATGGTCCGGGCTTCTAAGCTTACAATTCAAAATATAGATACCAAGAGAATGAAGAAAAATTCATAATAGGAGTAAATTAGAAAGTTGCTTAAAATTAAATGCTCTATCTGAATAATGAAAGTTTAATTTTGACTAGACTATTCCTTTAAAGCCAATGACAAAAGGCAAATATGTGCAACCACTAATCAGCAGCTTCTGAGCCTTCATAGGTATACTTTTTAACAAAGGATACAAAAGAAAAAACAAATATAGATCATAGAAATAAAATGGAAAGTTATGTAAAAATTGTATGCTCTATCTGAATCACAAAATAAAAACATTGAGTTTCAAGTACCTTTAAATTCACTCCAGTCAATTTAAATACCCTGTGATAACCTAGTTTTCCTTAGCTTTTTAAAGGGACAGTCTAGTCCAAAATAAACATTCATTGATTCATATAGAGCATGTAATTTTAAACAATTTTCCAATTTACCTTTATCACCAATTTTGCTTTGTTCTTTTGGTATTCTTAGTTGAAAGCTAAACCTAGGAGGTTCATATGCAAATTTCTAAGCCCTTGAAGGCCGCCTCTTCTCTCATGGCATTTTGACAGTTTTTCACCACTAGAGGGGTGTTAGTTCATGTGTGCATATAGATAACACTGTGCTCATGCACGTGGAGTTACCTAGGAATCAGCACTGACTGGCTAAAATGCAAGTCTGTCAAAAGAACTGAAATAAGGGGCAGTTTGCAAAGGCTTAGATACAAGGTAATCACAGAGATAAAAAGGTGTATTAATATAACCATGTTGGTTATGCAAAAAACTAGGGGAATGGGTAATAAAGGGATTAGCTATCTTTTAAACAATAACAATTAGATATGTGCATGATCGAAAAATTTGGTTTGGTTCGGTTCGGATTGATTCAGAGTTTTTTTCGAATTTCGTTCGGATCGATTCAATTCGGAAAACTTTGAATTTAATTTGTTTTGGATTTGTTTCTGATTCATTCGGATTCGAAAAAAAATTCGGGTGGATTCGGTTCGGTTCGGAAATTCGGAATTTTGGTATGTGTGCTGTGTATTAGACTAGTATTATGTACTGTATATTAGGTGTAACCCATAGCAGAGTAATTATAACCTAAAATACTGTACAATACTTAGTGTAATCCATGGCCATCCGAATTTACAGAATAAATCCAAACTAATTCGGATTTATTTCCCGGTAAATTCGGCAGTCAGTAATTTTAATTCAGGAAATTCTGATCGATCCGAATCTCCAAATTTGCAGAATTTTCTGAATTTCCTAATCGATCCAAACTGAATTGCCACATGTCTAATTACAATTCTGGTGTAGACTATCCCTTTAAATGCATAGCAGCCTCTTTATTTGGGGATAGTCTAGCTTTTTGGACTTGTTCTAATTCTGTTCTTTGAGTCCATTTCAAATGGCTTACCTTGGCTGTTCAGATAACTTTATTTTCATGTTTAAGTTTATGAGGGAGCTCGGTTTACATGTTAATAACGCGACTGATGTTCCTGGATTAATAAAAATGTCAAAATATAGCTCAAATCCCACTTAAAATATAAAACTTGTAAACAGACCAAATTTGATCATCAGTATGTGAATTTATCATTTTAAAAGTAAAGTTTTTAGATATTCCATATTTTTTTACTATAAAAATTTTAAAACGATATGTATAGCCCTGTTTATTGAAATTTAAAGTAAATGTAAAAAAGTATGTGCAGAATTATGTAACATTAGCTTAGCAATACCTACAAAAAATTAAGGAGTTTTGTGCGATTTAAAAGGACATAAAACCAAAATTTTCCTTTCATGATTTAGATAGAACATTCTATTTTAAACAACTTTCAATTTACTTCTATTATCAAATTGCCTTTAAAGATAAAATAGCCGACAGCTTTAGCCAGCGTGGGAAGTGCGGTACATTTAGTTTAATGGCACCATCATGTGCGCTGTGATAGAACAGCACTTTTAAAAAAAAGACAGGATCAGAAGAGGCTGGCAAAGAACAAAAGGTGAGTATAGCTTTGCGGGCTTAAAGGGACAGTGTTACACCAATTTTCATATAAACTGCATGCAATAGACACTGCTATAAAGAAGAATATGCACAGATCCTGATATATAAAATCCAGTAATAAAACCGTTTAATAACTTACTTAGAAGCTAAAAAGTTAGCACTGTTGATGAGGTTAGGCTGGGACACCCACTGAAAGGGGCTGATAGCAGACTGTCCCCCTTCCTATACATATGAAAAGACCTATTATACAAGCAAAAGCAATCTGAAGTCTGTATACATCAGTATACATCTAAAACTGTTAAAAAAATAAGCAAAACTATACATTTTTACAAAAACACCCCAGATGGGCTATATAAATGAATCATCTACAAAACATTTATGCAAAGAGAAATCTAGTGTACATTGTCCCTTTAAATCTCACAAAACTTTATTTTTTTGCAGGGTAAAGGAAAAAAGTAATGTGCATTTAGTAAAATGGCAAAAATAATAATACAAAAAATAAACATTTCTTTTCATAGGAGAGATATAGCAGCCTTTATCACAAACTGTAAAAACAGCATTAACACACATTTTTTTTTAAATCAAGTATGTAAATAAACATATGATAGGTAGAAGTTCACATGATCAGGTTCTTGTAATGGGAGTTTTCAGTTATGTAAACATTTATTTTTGAAAGAGAAAGTGATCCAGTCTCCTTGACAAATATATTTTTATTTCTCTAAGCCTAGTGTCTAGTAACTTAAACATTCACAATTTTTCATCAAGCTTATGACAACTAGAGAGTCAGGATCCCTCTCATTGAAAGAGGAGGCTCTTCTCTTTAACATTACAGATCTCATGTGCACTATACCCTTTTTTTTTTTTTTTTTTTTTTTTTTTTATTCTTTATTTATTTCAGTGCAAAGGTCATGACACAGGACACTGTCTCCCAAGGGTAAAACAATGCTTCAGTGAGATACAATTACTTATGCATTATTATGTACATCACATTAAAATTGTGTAGAAAAAGACAACAAACATAAGAAAAATAAGAAAATGAGAAACATTCAATCGGATATGTCTGCACATGTCCCCCCCACATTTTCTATAATTACCTTTGGCCAAATAGCCAGCTCCTCCCCCCGGGGTGTCAGATTCTCCTCCCAACATCTTTTCCTACAGAATTCCAAATAGTCCACTGGATCATTCAAAATCTAGTCTCCACTACGCCTCTAATCTGGGCCTCTAGAATGTATTCTGAGTTGCGTATTAGGTGATTATATCTTCACTTGCTGTGGGGTTCTAGAGACAGAATAAACACTCCCCCCATTTCTTCATAAAACGGGCTGTACGTGTGGCTAAGTCGCCCAAGGTGTCTACTTGCTCATACAAGAGTTGTGTAAGTATTTCATTTTTCATTTGCGCAGTGTTGGTGCCTCACTATCTCTCCATTTTCGAAAGATAATTTTCCTGGCTAATAGTATGACATGTGTACAAATGCTGTTGTGTTTCTAATCTAAACTTTGACAGTCTAGTAGTGTAGATCATTTGAGAAGTGGTAGTGCGCCCATTGGGATGTTTAAATCTGCCTGGGTCTGCATGCATCTTGGGAACAGTTCCCTGCATGTTTAGCTTCCCAATTCCTATAGAGTTTGGAGTAATGTAAGCCAATTCAAGCATTCTAGTATGTGTCTCTCTGAGATCCATTGATAATGTGGCTTTTCTTACTTTTTGAATGCTCTCCTGAACCTGCTCCCCAGTTATTTGTGTCCCCAGACACCTCAGTCCATTTTGCGCTTATACTATGCTGGTCGTGTTTTTGCTATCCGGGCCTGCAACACTTTGTAGATAGGGGAGATAGACGTTATCCCCTGTGTGTATAAGTGACAAATTTGTGCTACACCCTTAGCTTCTTCAGGGACCTCTGACCTCTTAAGTACCTCAGCAGCATAATGTTTTAACCTGCAGGTATGCAAAGTGATGTGTGCGGGGGAGAGTGTAAGTGTCCTGTAGATGTGCAAAAGTGTGAATTGTTTTTCCCATCTCTGTCCAGAACTTTAGATATCCTATCCAGTCCTAAGGCCTTCCACTCCCTAAATACCTTTGTAGTCATACCCGGCAGGAAGTCAGGATTACCCTGTAGTGGAATGTACTTAATGAGTTCGTTTTGGCATTGTAATCTTTTACAGAGCTTTTCCCATGCTTTAAGAGGTTGCTGTAAGAGTGGATAGCCAGTCAGCATTTTGTCCGCTTTGTCAAAAAGTCAAGAATGGCAGTGCAGCTAGTGTCCAAGGTTCGACAACCTGCTGCTCTAGATTCAGCTATTACAAAATGAGATTGTCCTGTGATCCAATCAAGTACATATTTCACCTGCGCGCCCAACAGTATAATTCCACATTGGGAACTGCTAAGCCCTCCCGAGTCTACTGTGCTCATCATTCTAGTTGAGTGGCTTCTATGCTTTTTTCCCCCGCCCATGTGAAAGCAAGAAAGAGGGATCTCCAGAATTTCACATCCGCCTTGTGGAGCAGCATCGGTAAATCTGCATTACATACAATACTTGGGGAACAACACCATTTTGATGAGACTTATTCTGCCAGAGATAGACAGTGGCAGTTTGGCCCAGTTGGCAACGAGTTCCGTTGCATTACACTTGAAGAGGGGCATAATTCATATTAACCAATCCGATGGGTTTTTTGGAAAGTCGTACCTCCAAGTATTTGAAAACTAGTCTCCACTCGTTTAAAGTTGTAAGGATGGACGGGGATATCATTGGCATGAGAAAGCCATATCAGCTCCGTCTTATCGGTGTTAATCTTATACCCCAATATTTGTCCAAACTCTTTTATAATATTTATCAGCAAGGGAACATTAGCTCTAGGGTTTTGTACATATAACACCATGTCGTCAGCAAAGAGAGACAAGAGTAATACCACCTCTCCAACCTTGAGACCCTCTGTTTCTTGGCGGATCTTGCTCGCCAGGGGCTCCAAAACCAGGTCAAAAAGAAGGGGTGACAGCAGACACCCCTGTCTTGTGCCTCTACTTAGGGAAATGGTTTTGAAGGGAATCCCATTAACAAGTATAGCTGCCTGGGGGTCAGAGTATAGAGTATGTAAAGCTCGTGCAAAATCCCAACTATTCCAAACTGCCCTAGGGTGTAGAATAGATGTCCCCATAGCACTTTATCGAAAGCTTTCTCCGCATCTGCAAGGAGGGCGCAAGCATCCTCTGATTGTGCCACTCGGGCCTTCCCAGCTTTTTCCCCAGTAATGTGTCAATAGAAATTGCCTACGTACATACGTTTACCACCGACGACCTGCCCTTTACAAACCCAGTCTGACTAGGATGAACTAGTTCTGGTAATACCCCTGCCAATCTATCAGCCTAGAATCTTTGTGAATAATTTGTAGTCCGAGTTCATGAGCGAGGATCGGAAAATATGACTCGGGGGCTAATAGGGTCTCTATCAGGCTTGTGGATAAGGGTTATGTTCGCCTCTGTGAACCTTCTAGATATTTCAACTTTTCCACACAATATATAATTGTACATTGAGGTTAGTGGGTTTGCTATTTCTTGCTGAAGAATTTTGTAGAACTCGCCGGGAGGCCATCCGGACCTGATGCCTTTTCCAGCGGAAGCCCCCCAATGGCTGAAATCACTTCCCTTACAGTAATGGCAGCATTAACCCCTGTTGCTGTGAATCTGTCAAAGATGGTAGTGTAATATTTTCCCAAAAACCTATCTCTGTCTTGAGAATATGTCTCTCGCGTGGCATATAAGTGTGAGTAATAACGGCGGAATGCTGCCTGTATACGTGGTGTATCTGTATGCACAGCCCCCTTCACTCTTATTAGCTGAGATGGTGTTCTACCCTCTTGTCAACTTCGTTAATCTAGCTAGCATACAGCTTGTCTGTTACCATGGCGATATAAAATCTAGCACGCGTTTTTTGTCAAGTCTCTAGCTGCACTTTGAGTAACACAAGTATCTCTAAGCGTTTTGGCGTCTCTATATTTTTTCCTGTTGATATATGTGGGGCTTCCGTTAGATATCTATTCCTCGCATTTAACAGCTGTCGAAGCCAGCAGATTCTCCCTGGCTTGTTTCTGCTTCCTAAATTTAATGACATATGAGATTGTGACCCCTCTCAGGACTGCTTTAGCAGCTTCCCAAAACAGATAGAGTCTCTCCTATGCTCCTGATTGATTGAGGTGTAGGCTAACCATTCTCCTATTAAGGAGTTTTTTAAAATTGTCATCATGTACTAGATATCTGGGAAATGACCACCTAGCGCCTCTCTCCTCGGGTGTCTTTCTTAATTTTCAGTGTGATTGGGGCCGTGAATCCAAAAGTATCGGATCATCAATTCCTACGTCTCCGATCCCAGAGATCAAGGACCCAGAAACCAGGAAATAGTCTATGCGTGAGAAACATGTCTTTTGCAGGGGTGACACATGTGTAATTTCCTGGCCTCGGGTTCTATCTCTCCAGACATCAGAGAGAAGGAGCGCATTGCAAAACTTACGAAATCTAGTTGTGTCTATCTTCGAGTATTTAGCTGTGGTAGAGGTCAGAGGTGGTCCTATTCGGGTTGATGGTATCTATCTGCAGGTGTTTGTGGGGTCAGATTATAATCTCCCTCCCAGTATTATTGGAACGTCAGCCATCTGTAGGAGGCAAGTTCTAATAGCGCTCCAAAATGTCTTTTTTTTGCGTGTGGGGTCCATATACACCCCTATCAGTAATGGTGATCCATTTAGTACAAGTTTGAGTAGTAATATCTTCCCTGTGGGTCTATTACTCTTTGGGTGATGTGTAGTTTAGGTTCTTACGGAATAGGACTGCCACCCCCCCTTGCTCTACTGCTTTCATAGTTTGGTGTAGATGACTTCCCCCACCCATCCCTGTTTTAATTTCAAGTGTTCGCTTGGTTTCAAGTGAGTCTCTTCAAGGATTTGGCGATTATCTGCTTTTCTAGAATTTAATATTTTAGTATGGCTTTTCTCTTGATGGGCGACGTTATCCCTCCACATTCCATGATATGACATGTGTCCCCATCTTCAGTGTAGGGTTGTATGCATTCTTACCTCTAGATTCCTTATGTTTTAGTGTATATGATCCTCTAAGAGTGGCTGAGAACTTGTTTCCTGATGTTTGCAATGTTATTACTTAGAGTTCTGCACCCCGGGTTTTCATCCCTTCAAGAATGTAAGAGGGAGATAGATGTGCTCGATCGGATGGATACCCGCTATGTAGTAGGACAAAAGTCAATAAATTAGTAGCACACAGTGATAAACCAGTTTAGAATTATCCAGACAAACAGAATCTTACTAACAATGGAATAATCTAACAAAATAATCTGTAACAATTCAACAAATCTCTGATCTTTGCTCATTATTTTGCACCATAGCTCCAACCCTATGTGCCCTTTCACAATGCAAGGGGTGTGATTACTTGAAATGCAAGTAGTTTGGGTAAGATATTTTCCGCAAAGTCCACCAGCGAGGCGTTTGGCACAGCTTCTGGGAGGCCACCACACCTGACATTATTACGTCGGGACCTGTTTTCTAAGTCGCTAATTTTTGTTGTCGTTTTTGCAACAATTTGTTCTGCCTTTGTAGTCGTGTGATACTTATCGCAGTTCCCTTTGCTGTGTCTCTGTAATCTGCTACCTTTTGTTCACAGTTGTTAATCTTGTGTTGAAAAGACCTTAAAGTCTGAGGAGAGGGCATCTAAGCTCGTTTGTAACTGCTCAATCTTCGGCAAGAACAGCGCAGATAATGAGAGACCTATTGGGTGAATGTCCTGCGGCTCAGGGTCTGGCAATGTATCAACCGGATTTAATGGCGGATGTACCTCTGCTGACTTTTCTGTCTCCTGTCCTGCTGGCGTTGTTGCTCTGGACATCTTGCCAGTTCTTTTTATTGTATGGAGTATAATATCTTTGCATGCAGGCACTGATATTATATACTACCAACTCCACTAGTTCAGCAGAAAGTCTCCCCTTTCACCCACTCCTATGTTACCAGACAGGATTAAACTGAGTTGTTGTTCTGGGGGGGTATAAGGGGAGGGGGGTCACAGGGGGGGGTGGCTTCAGGGCTCTACTCCATCATGATATATCGCAGGTCTATTCGGAAACTCTATTAAAGAAATCAGTCTGTGGGTCTGTGTTTTCAGAATTGATTACCTTCCTATTCCCCAACTTTCAAATAATTGCAGTCTTAATGGGGTTAGGTCACGGTTGTTATCTGACAGTTGGTCCCCTTATGACCTCAAAAGTGCCACTCCGCTTCTCCACGGCCCTATGCTCTGACCTGCTAGGTTCTCTGTGGCGTCCCTATAGTTGTGAGTGTTCAGGTGCGAGCCACGTGGCGCAATCACAGTTACTTTCCTGTGTCTTTAACCCCCTATATTGGTTGCTGCTCAGGGCGGCGCGGGCTCCTCTGTAGGGAGAGTGTTAAATCCAAGTGTAGGGCAAAGTTTTGTAGTGCAAATGTCTTTCAGGGAAGTTTGTAATGGGCGCTACTCAGTGCAAAGATAACTACGCAGATAGATATAAATGGGCTGCCGCGGTGTGCACCGCTACTGACCTGAGCAGACTTAGACTTCTGTTATTGCTTCCCACAGATTTAATCCACACCTGGCAATATGTGGCCAACCGCCAACAGCTTTTGAGGTATTATGTCTCCGGTCTGAGCTCCGCTCGTTGCCGCGGCTGTCAATCTGCTGCACTTGTCCCGATGTTCCGTCCTCCTCGTACTCTGACTTTTCAGCAGGGGAGCAGGTAATTGTCGCTCCTTGTCACACTGTGTCCGGACAGGTCATGTTGCCCCCCTGTCAAGGAAAGTGACTTGTTTGGGCTAAATTACCCCATTTTTATTTCGTATAATTAGGTACACGCTCAGAGCTCTGTATGCTGCGTCTTCCTCTTGCGCCCACCCACCGGAAGTCCACACTATAACCTTTTATTATCCCAAAATCTGGTTAGGATTTACAATTTTTACATCCACCATCACGTGATCCTTTATGTGCAAGACAATATTTTCCTATTTTTAGTCTATAGTTAAATGGATTTATTTTTTGCATGAGATATATAGGCACGTTCAAATATATTACTTGAACCCAATTTCTTAAAGATTAACCTTTTTACACCATTGTGGCGTTCTATATCTGTCCATACTCGCGCCGGGCTTTTAGCGCCGTTAAGACGGAATAGAACGTCCTAGCCGTTTCGCTGTCCTGAAGCCAACGTCACTTCCAGGAGGCAATCGCGGTCTGGAGAGTGTGCCTAGTGTCATAGGAACGCCCCCTTGACCCGATCACATAATTGAAATACTCGCGATCGCGTGCACGATTGTGGGATTTCAATTTGTTTAACATCAGAAACGTTGTTCCGGTGTAGACAAATTAACCCTGTCATGAAAGGGTTAAACACTGTCCAAATTAGAGGAGCACATATTCTTCTAAGTTGCATGTTGACTACGTTTTTTATCCAGGAAATATACGCTACTGCATATCCCTATGATCATGCAAGTGCCCAATGTAGGCACATATGGAGACCAAATGATAAAAATAGATAGATAATGTAAAAGATAATGTAAAATCAAGAAAAAAGAAAGGATGATGGAGAGTGCAGTGCACAGTCTGTCCCTACTGCATTTCAGGCGTACTGTAACCTAGAAGATCAATTATTTTTTCATGACTCAGACAAAGCATACCATTTTAAACAACTTCTAATTTACTTCTATGATCAATTATGCTCTTGGTATCCTTTATTGAAGGAGCAGCAATGCACTACTGGGAGCTAGCTAAACACATTGTAAAACCAATGACAAGAGGCATATATGTGCAGCCTCCAATAAGTTGCTAGCTTCCAGCTCTTGAGCCTATCTAGGTATCCCATTTCAATTAAATAAAAGATACCAAGAGAACAAAGCAAATTTAAGATAATGGAAAGGCAAAATATGAGAAGTTGTTATAAAATCATATGCTGTATCTGAATATATATCATATGCTGTATCTGAATATATATCATATTCTGTATCTGAATCATGAAATAATTTTTGGGGGTTTTATGTCCCTTTAGCCCTGGATTCATCTGCTATCAAAAGATCTACATTTAAGTATCTTATGTTTATATTCGTCTGAATAGCCGAAACTTAACTTTTACAAAGGTATGTATTTTTTTTGATATTTTAATTTACCAATTTACGGCTAGATTACGAGTTTTGCGTTTTGGGTAAAAAATTAGCGTTAAGGCTCATAACGCTGCTTTTTTATTACCGCTGGTATTACGACTCTTGTAGGTACAGCTGTCCCGCACAGCTTTTTTTTGCCCTTACCGCAAATCAACTTACGCAATTTGTGTATAGTCTTTTTTCAAATGGGGACTTCCATTGCGCCGGTATTAGCTTTTTTTATAGGACCAAAAAGCGAGCGGTCAAGCCTATCCTGCAAGATTTGTAACGCATTCTAAAGTCAGTAGTTATGAGTTTTACACTACAAAGCCCGTAGCATAGAACTCATAACTAAAGTGCTAAAACGTGCACTAACACCATAAACTACCTAGTAACCCCTAAACCGAGGCCCTCCCGCATCGCAAACACTAAAAGAAAATTATTAACCCCTAACCTGCCCGCTGCCCGGACATCGCAGCCACTATAATTAACATATTTAACCCCTAAACCCGCCGCACCTCCCCGCCTCGCAAACACTAAGTTAAATATTTATTAACCCCTAATCTGCCACCCCTAATCTGCCACCCCTAACATCGCCGCCACCTACCTACATTTATTAACCCCAAGTCTGCGTCCCCAATGTCGCCGCCATTATAATATACTTTACTAACCCTAACACCCCCTAATTTAAATATAATTAAAATAAATCTAAATAAAACCTACAATTAATAACTAAATAATTCCTATTTAAAACTAAATCCTTACCTATAAAATAAACCCCTAAGCTAGCTACAATATAACTAATAGTTACATTGTAGCTAGCTTAGGGTTTATTTTTATTTTACAGGCAGGTTTGTATTTATTTTAACTAGGTAGACTAGTTACTAATAGTTATTAACTATTTACTAACTACTTAGCTAAAATAAATACAAATTTACCTGTAAAAATAAAACCTAACCTAAGTTACACTACACCTAACACTACACTACAATTAAATAAATTACCTAAATTAAATAAATTAAATACAATTACCTAAATTACAAAAAAAACACTAAATTATAGAAAATAAAAACAAATTACAAGATATTTAAACTAATTACACCTAATCTAATAGCCCTATCAAAATAAAAAAAGCCCCCCCCAAATAAAAAAAAAACCCTAGCCTAAACTAAACTACCAATAGCCCTTAAAGGGGGCCTTTTATGGGGCATTACCCCAAAGAATTTTAGCTCTTTAAACCTGTTAAAAAAAATACAAACAACCCCCCCAACAGTAAAACTCACCCACCCACACAACCAAACCCCCCAAATAAAACCCTAACTAAAAAAACTAAAGCTCCCCATTGCCCTGAAAATGGCATTTGGATGGGCATTGCCCTTAAAGGGCATTTAGCTCAATTGCAGCCCCAAAGCCCTAACCTAAAAATAAAACCCACCCAATAAAACCCTTAAAAAAACCTAACACTAACCCTGAAGATCCACTTACAGTTTTGAAGATCCAACATCCATCCTCAACAAAGCCAGGAGAAGTCCTCATCAAAGTGACAAGAAGTCCTCAACGAAGTCAGGAGAAGTCTTCATCCAAGCCGGGAGAAGTGGTCCTCCAGACGGGCAGAAGTCTTCATCCAGACGGCATCTTCTATCTTCATCCATCCGGCACGGAGCGGGTCCATCTTCAAGACATCCGACGTGGAGCATCCTTTTCTTACGACGACTACCCGACAAATGAAGGTTCCTTTAGTGATGTCATCCAAGAAAAGCGTCTCTTAGATTCCAATTGGCTGATAGAATTCTATCAGCCAATCAGAATTAAGGTTGAAAAAATCCTATTGGCTGATCCAATCAGCCAATAGGATTGAGCTTGCATTCTATTGGCTGTAGATATCAGCCAATCGGAATCTAAGGGACGCCATCTTGGATGACATCACTTAAAGAAACTTTCATTTGTCGGGTTGTCATCGGAAGAAGAGGATGCTCCATGTCTGATGTCTTGAAGATGGACCCGCTCCGCGCCGGATGGATGAAGATAGAAGATGC
Source organism: Bombina bombina (assembly GCF_027579735.1). Lineage (NCBI taxonomy): Eukaryota > Metazoa > Chordata > Amphibia > Anura > Bombinatoridae > Bombina > Bombina bombina. The sequence goes on from NC_069499.1 coordinate 946,014,820, forward strand.
GGTCAGGATGAAGACTTCCGGCCGTCTGGAGGACCACTTCTCCCGGCTTGGATGAAGACTTCTCCCGGCTTCGTTGAGGACTTCTTGCCGCTTCGATGAGGACTTCTCCCGGCTTCGTTGAGGATGGATGTCGGATCTTCAAAACTGTAAGTGGATCTTCAGGGGTTAGTGTTAGTTTTTTTTTAAGGGTTTATTGGGTGGGTTTTATCTTTAGGTTAGGGCTTTGGGCTGCAATAGAGCTAAATGCCCTTTTCAGGGCAATGGGGAGCTTAGGTTATTTTAGTTTAGTTTTTATTTGGGGGGTTTGGTTGTGTGGGTGGTGGGTTTTACTGTTGGGGGTTTGTTTGTATATTTTTTAACAGGTTAAAGAGCTGATTTCTTTGGGGCAATGCCCGCAAAAGGCTCTTTTAAGGGCTATTGGTAGTTTAGTTAGACTAGGGTTTTTTTTTTTATTTTGGGGGGGGGCTTTTTTATTTTGATAGGGTTATTAGATTAGGTGTAATTAATTTAAATATCTTGCAATTTGTTTTTATTTTGTGCAATTTAGTGGGTTTTTTTTTTTGTAATTTAGGTAAATTGTATTTAATTTATTTAATTGTATTTAATTTAGGTAATTTATTTAACTGTAGTGTAGTGTTAGGTGTTAGTGTAACCTTTGGTTAGGTTTTATTTTACAGGTAAATTTGTATTTATTTTAGACTAGGTATTTAGTAAATAGTTAATAACTATTTACTAACTATTCTACCTAGTTAAACTAAATATACACTTGCCTGTAAAAAAAAATAAACCCTAAACTAGCTACAATGTAACATTTAGTATAATTGTAGCTAGCTTAGGGGTTTATTTTACAGGTAAGCATTAGTTTTTAAAATATGGAAATTATTTAGTTATTAATAGTAGGTTTTATTTAGATTTAATTTAATTATATTTAAGTTAGGGGGTGTTAGGGGTATAGACTTAGGTTTAGGGGTTAAATACATTTAGTATAGTGGCGGCGACGTTGGGGGCGGGCAGATTAGGGGTTAATAAGTTTAGGTAGGTGGCGGCAATGTTTGGGACGGCAGATTAGGGGTTAATACTATTTAACTAGTGTTTGCGATGCGGGAGTGTGGCGGTTTAGGGGTTAATATGTATATTATAGTGACGGCGATGTCCGGAGCGGCAGATTAGGGGTTAATCAGTATAATGTAGGTGTCGGCGATGTCAGGGGGCGGCAGATTAAGGGGTTTAATAAGTGTTAGATTAGGGGTGTTTAGACTCGGGGTTCATGTTAGGTGTAAACATAAAATATGTTTCCGCATAGGAATCAATGGGGGCTGCGTTACTGAGCTTTACGCTGCTTTATTGCAAGTGTTAGGCTTTTTCTCAGCCGGCTCTCCCTATTGATGTCTATGGGGAAATCCTGCACGAGCACATACAACCAGCTCACCGCTGACTTAAGCAAGCGCTGGTATTGGAGTGCGGTAATGGAGCTCAGTTTTGCTCTACGCTCACTTCTTGTCGTTTTAATGCCGGGTTTATAAAAACCTGTAATACCAGCGCTGTAGGTAAGTGAGCGGTGACAATAACGTGCAAGTTAGTACCGCACCCCTCATAACGCAAAAACTCATATCTAGCCGTTAGTTACTTTTCTAGTACATTAATTGTTGTTTGTTTTGTAGGAGCTGATTGAAGTGCTTGAGAGAGTTCAGCTACTAAGGTTAGTCTCATTGCTTTCTTACCCCTAGCCTATGTTTCAATACTGTGTTTACATCCAGTGCTCTAGTAAAGGTTTGAGGTGAGCTTGGCCTCTCAGCCATTGATTCCAGCTTGTTTCATCTGAAGCAACAGCACTTCACTGACACTGAGAAGATAGTGCATAGACAGGAAAGCAGTTTGCTGTTTGTTACAGCTCTATAATGTTAACATACGCCTAGATTTGGAGTTTGCGTTAGAAGGGGTGCGTTAGCTACGCATGCTTTTTTCTGGCCGCACCTTTTAAATACCGCTGGTATTTAGAGTTCACAGAATGGCTGCGTTAGGCTCCAAAAAGGGAGCGTATAGCATATTACCGCCACTGCAACTCTCAATATCAGCGTGCTTACGGACGCGGCCAGCTTCAAAAACGTGCTCGTGCATGATTTCCCCATAGAAAACAATGGGCTGTTTGAGCTGAAAAAAAACCTAACACCTGCAAAAAAGCAGCGTTCAGCTCCTAACGCGGGCCCATTGTT